>NC_069505.1:433237131-433479631 GCF_027579735.1 Bombina bombina
ACCAAAAGTTTACAGCAGATACACTTAGCTTTGGTAGATTCAGCACTTGACAGCGATTTTCCTATAGTATCTTCTGGCTCAGATGCAACGTGAGACATCTTGCAATATGTAAGAGAAAAAACAACATATAAAGCAAAATTTATCAAATTCCTTAAATGACAGTTTCAGGAATGGGAAAGAATGCCAAAGAACAAGCTTCTAGCAACCAGAAGCAATAAAAAATGAGACTTAAATAATGTGGAGACAAAAGTGACGCCCATATTTTTTCGCGCCAAATAAGACGCCCACATTATTTGGCGCCTAAATGCTTTTTGGCGCCAAAAATGACGCCACATCCGGAACGCCGACATTTTTGGCGCGAAATAACGTCAAAGAATGACGCAACTTCCGGCGACACGTATGACGCCGGAAACGGAGTCCGCGCCAAGAATGACGCAATAAAATGAAGCATTTTCAGCCCCCGCGAGCCTAACAGCCCACAGGGAAAAAGTCAAATTTTAAGGTAAGAAAAAATGGTCAAATCAAAATGCATTATCCCAAATATGAAACTGACTGTCTGAAAATAAGGAAAGTTGAACATTCTGAGTCAAGGCAAATAAATGTTTGAATACATATATTTAGAACTTTATAAACAAAGTGCCCAACCATAGCTTGGAGTGTCACAGAAAATAAGACTTACTTACCCCAGGACACTCATCTACATATAGCAGATAGCCAAACCAGTACTGAAACGAGAATCAGCAGAGGTAATGGTATATATAAGAGTATATCGTCGATCTGAAAAGGGAGGTAAGAGATGAATCTCTACGACCGATAACAGAGAACCTATGAAATAGACCCCTTAGAAGGAGATCACTGCAATCAAAATAGGCAATACTCTCCTCACATCCCTCTGACATTCACTGCACGCTGAGAGGAAAACCGGGCTCCAACTTGCTGCGGAGCGCATATCAACGTAGAATCTAGCACAAACTTACTTCACCACCTCCATCGGAGGCAAAGTTTGTAAAACTGAATTGTGGGTGTGGTGAGGGGTGTATTTATAGGCATTTTGAGGTTTGGGAAACTTTGCCCCTCCTGGTAGGAATGTATATCCCATACGTCACTAGCTCATGGACTCTTGCTAATTACATGAAAGAAAAACTAAGTATAAAACACCACAGTTCTCTCACGACCTCCTATCTATGTTGAGAGTTGCAAGAGAATGACTGGATATGGCAGTTAGGGGAGAAGCTATATAGCAGCTCTGCTGTGGGTGAACTCTTGCAACTTCCTGTTGGGAAGGAGAATATCCCATAAGTAATGGATAATCCGTGGACTGGATACACTTAGCAAGAGAAATAAGGAATACTGATTATCCTGAATCAAGGCAAATATAAGTTTAAAGACATATATTTAGAACTTTACATATAAAGTGCACAACCATAGCTTAGAGTGTCATAATAAAATAAGACTTACTTACCCTAAGACACTCATCTACATATAGTAGACAGCCAAACCAGTACTGAAACGAGAATCAGTAGAGGTAATGGTATATAAGAGTATATAGTCGATCTGAAAAGGGAGGTAAGAGATGAATCTCTACGACCGATAACAGAGAACCTATGAAATAGATCCCGTAGAAGGAGACCATTGAATTCAAATAGGCAATACTCTCTTCATATCCCTCTGACATTCACTGCACTCTGAGAGGAAAACCGGGCTCCAGCCTGCTGCGAAGCGCATATAAACGTAGAATCTAGCACAAACTTACTTCACCACCTCCATGGGAGGCAAAGTTTGTAAAACTGAATTGTGGGTGTGGTGAGGGGTGTATTTATAGGCATTTTGAGGTTTGGGAAACTTTGCCCCTCCTGGTAGGAATGTATATCCCATACGTCACTAGCTCATGGACTCTAGCTAATTACATGAAATAAATAAATAATGGAAGTAAATTGTAATGTTGTTTAAATTTCTATTCTCTATCTGAATCGTGAAAGAAAGATTTTGGGTTTAGTGGCCCTTTAAGGACCAGGGCTATTTTTACATTTCTGCGGTGTTTGTGTTTAGCTGTAATTTTCCTCTTACTCATTTACTGTACCCACACATATTATATACCGGTTTTCTCGCCATTAAATGGACTTTCTAAAGATACCATTATTTTCATCATATCTTATAATTTACTATAAATTTTTTTTATAAAATATGAGGAAAAAATGGAAAAAACACACTTTTTCTAACTTTGACCCCCAAAATCTGTTACACATCTACAACTACCAAAAAACACCCATGATAAATAGTTTCTAAATTTTGTCCTGAGTTTAGAAATACCCAATATTTACATGTTCTTTGCTTTTTTTGCAAGTTATAGGGCAATAGTACAAGTAGCACTTTGCTATTTCCAAACCACTTTTTTTCCCCAAAATTAGCGCTAGTTACATTGTGACACTGATATTTTTCAGGAATCCCTGAATATCCCTTGACATGTATATATTTTTTTTTAGAAGACATCCCAAAGTAATGATCTAGGCCCATTTTGGCATATTTCATGCCACCATTTCACCGCCAAATGAGATCAAATAAAGAAAAAATTAACTTTTTCATAATTTTTTTCACAAACTTTAGGTTTCTCACTGAAATTATTTGCAAACAACTTGTGCAATTATGGCATAAATGGTTGTAAACGCTTCTCTGGTTTCCCCTTTGTTCATAAATAGCAGACATATATGGCTTTGGCATTGCTTTTTGGTAATTAGAGGGCCGCTAAATGCCACTGCGCACCACACATGTATTATGCCCAGAAGTGAAGGGGTTAATTAGGGAGCATGTAGGGAGCTTCTAGGGTTAATTTTAGCTTTAGTGTAGCGTAGTAGACAACCCCAAGTATTGATCTAGGCCCATCTTGGTATATTTCATGCAACCATTTCACCGCCAAATGCGATCAAATAAAAAAAATATTTTACTTTTTTTTACAATTTTAGGTTTCTCACTGAAATTATTTACAAACAACTTGTGCAATTATGGCATAAATGTAAATGCTTCTCTGGGATCCTTTGTTCAGAAATAGCAGACATTTATGGCTTTTGTGTTGCTTTTTGGTAATTAGAAGGCTGCTAAATGCTGCTGCGCATCACACGTGTATTATGCCCAGCAGTGCAGGGGTTAATTAGATAGCTTGTAGGGAGTTTGCAGGGTTAATTTTAGCTTTAGTGTAGAGATCAGCCTCCCACCTGAGAGATCCCACCCCCTGATCCCTCCCAAACATCTCTCTTCCCTCCCCCACCCCACACATGTCCCGCCATCTTAAGTACTGGCAGAAACTCTGCCAGTACTAAAATAAAAGGCTTTTTTTTTTAATGAATTTAAAAAAATAAATAAAAAAAAACAGAATTTATGCTTACCTGATAAATTACTTTCTCCAACGGTGTGTCCGGTCCACGGCGTCATCCTTACTTGTGGGATATTCTCTTCCCCAACAGGAAATGGCAAAGAGCCCAGCAAAGCTGGTCATATGATCCCTCCTAGGCTCCGCCTACCCCAGTCATTCGACCGACGTACAGGAGGAAATATGCATAGGAGAAACCATATGATACCGTGGTGACTGTAGTTAGAGAAAATAATTCATCAGACCTGATTAAAAAAAAAAAACCAGGGCGGGCCGTGGACCGGACACACCGTTGGAGAAAGTAATTTATCAGGTAAGCATAAATTCTGTTTTCTCCAACATAGGTGTGTCCGGTCCACGGCGTCATCCTTACTTGTGGGAACCAATACCAAAGCTTTAGGACACGGATGAAGGGAGGGAGCAAATCAGGTCACCTAAATGGAAGGCACCACGGCTTGCAAAACCTTTCTCCCAAAAATAGCCTCTGAAGAAGCAAAAGTATCAAATTTGTAAAATTTGGCAAAAGTGTGCAGTGAAGACCAAGTCGCTGCCTTACATATCTGGTCAACAGAAGCCTCGTTCTTGAAGGCCCATGTGGAAGCCACAGCCCTATTGGAGTGAGCTGTGATTCTTTCAGGAGGCTGCCGTCCGGCAGTCTCATATGCCAAACGGATAATGCTTTTAAGCCAAAAAGAGAGAGAGGTAGAAGTTGCTTTTTGACCTCTCCTTTTACCAGAATAAACAACAAACAAAGAAGAAGTTTGTCTGAAATCTTTAGTGGCCTCTAAATAGAATTTTAGAGCACGGACTACGTCCAAATTGTGTAACAAACGTTTCTTCTTTGAAACTGGATTCGGGCACAAAGAAGGTACAACTATCTCCTGGTTAATATTCTTGTTGGAAACAACTTTCGGAAGAAAACCAGGCTTAGTACGCAAAACCACCTTATCTGCATGGAACACCAGATAGGGCGGAGAACACTGCAGAGCAGATAACTCAGAAACTCTTCTAGCAGAAGAAATTGCAACCAAAAACAGAACTTTCCAAGATAATAACTTAATATCTACGGAATGTAAGGGTTCAAACGGAACCCCTTGAAGAACTGAAAGAACCAGATTAAGACTCCAGGGAGGAGTCAAAGGTCTGTAAACAGGCTTGATTCTAACCAGAGCCTGAACAAACGCTTGAACGTCTGGCACAACTGCCAGCCTTTTGTGAAGTAAAACAGATAACGCAGAAATCTGTCCCTTCAGAGAACTTGCAGATAATCCCTTCTCCAAACCCTCTTGTAGAAAGGATAAAATCCTAGGAATTTTAATCTTGTTCCATGGGAATCCTTTAGATTCACACCAATAGATATATTTTTTCCATATCTTATGGTAAATTTTTCTAGTTACAGGCTTTCTAGCCTGAATCAGAGTATCTATTACAGAATCTGAAAACCCACGCTTTGATAAAATCTCCAAGCAGTCAGTTGGAGAGAGACCAGATTCGGATGCACGAATGGACCTTGAACAAGAAGGTCCTGTCTCAAAGGTAGCTTCCATGGTGGAGCCGATGACATATTCACCAGGTCTGCATACCAAGTCCTGCGTGGCCACGCAGGAGCTATCAAGATTACCGAAGCCCTCTCCTGGTTGATCCTGGCTACCAGCCTGGGAATGAGAGGAAACGGTGGGAAAACATAAGCTAGGTTGAAGATCCAAGGTGCTACTAGTGCATCTACTAGAGTCGCCTTGGGATCCCTGGATCTGGACCCGTAACAAGGAACCTTGAAGTTCTGACGAGACGCCATCAGATCCATGTCTGGAATGCCCCATAATTGAGTTATTTGGGCAAAGATTTCCGGGTGGAGTTCCCACTCCCCCGGATGGAATGTCTGACGACTCAGAAAATCCGCTTCCCAATTTTCCACCCCTGGGATGTGGATTGCAGACAAGTGGCAGGAGTGATCCTCCGCCCATTGAATTATCTTGGTCACTTCCTCCATCGCCAGGTAACTTCTTGTTCCCCCCTGATGGTTGATATATGCAACTGTCGTCATGTTGTCTGATTGAAACCTTATGAATTTGGCCTTTGCTAGATGAGGCCAAGCTTTGAGAGCATTGAATATCGCTCTTAGTTCCAGAATGTTTATCGGGAGAAGAGATTCTTCCCGAGACCATAGACCCTGAGCCTTCAGGGGTTCCCAGACCGCGCCCCAGCCCACCAGACTGTCGTCGGTCGTGACAATGACCCACTCTGGTCTGCGGAAGCTCATTCCCTGTGACAGATTGTCCGGGTTCAGCCACCAACGGAGTGAATCTCTGGTCCTTTGATCTACTTGAATCGTCGGAGACAAGTCTGTATAATCCCCATTCCACTGTTTGAGCATGCACAGTTGTAATGGTCTTAGATGAAATCGTGCAAAAGGAACTATGTCCATTGCTGCAACCATCAATCCTATTACTTCCATGCACTGCGCTATGGAAGGACGAAGAACAGAATGAAGAACCTGACAAGAGCTTAGAAGTTTTGATTTTCTGACCTCTGTCAGGAAAATTCTCATTTCTAAGGAGTCTATTATTGTTCCCAAGAAGGGAACTCTTGTCGACGGGGAAAGAGAGCTCTTTTCTATGTTTACTTTCCATCCGTGAGGTCTGAGAAAGGCTAGGACTATGTCCGTATGAGCCTTTGCTTTTGACAGAGACGACGCTTGAATCAGGATGTCATCCAAGTACGGTACTACTGCAATGCCCCTCGTCTTAGAACCGCTAGAAGGGACCCTAGTACCTTTGTGAAAATTCTCGGAGCAGTGGCTAATCCGAAAGGAAGTGCCACAAACTGGTAATGCTTTTCCAGAAAAGCGAATCTTAGGAACTGATGATGTTCCTTGTGGATAGGAATATGGAGGTACGCATCTTTTAAATCCACCGTGGTCATAAATTGACCTTCCTGGATGGTAGGAAGGATCGTTCGAATGGTTTCCATTTTGAATGATGGAACCCTGAGAAATTTGTTTAGGATCTTGAGATCTAGAATTGGTCTGAACGTTCCCTCTTTTTTGGGAACTATGAACAGGTTGGAGTAAAATCCCATCCCTTGTTCTCTTATTGGAACTGGATGAATTACTCCCATCCTTAACAGGTCTTCTACACAATGTAAGAATGCCTGTCTTTTTATTTGGTTTGAAGATAATTGAGACCTGTGGAACCTTCCCCTTGGGGGTAGTTCCTTGAATTCCAGGAGATAACCTTGAGAAACTATTTCTAGTGCCCAAGGATCCTGAACATCTCTTGCCCAGGCCTGAGCAAAGAGAGAAAGTCTGCCCCCCACCAGATCCGGTCCCGGATCGGGGGCCATCTCTTCATGCTGTTTTGGTAGCAGTGGCGGGCTTCTTGGCCTGCTTACCCTTGTTCCAGCCTTGCATCGGTCTCCAGGCTGGTTTGGGTTGAGAAGTATTACCCTCTTGCTTAGAGGATGTAGAAGCAGAGGCTGGTCCGTTTCTGCGAAAGGGACGAAAATTAGGCTTATTTCTAGCCTTAAAAGACCTATCCTGAGGAAGGGCGTGGCCCTTTCCTCCGGTGATGTCTGAAATAATCTCTTTCAAATCAGGACCAAACAGAGTTTTGCCCTTGAAAGGGATGTTAAGCAATTTTGTCTTGGAAGACACATCCGCTGACCAAGACTTTAGCCAGAGCGCTCTGCGCGCCACGATAGCAAACCCTGAATTTTTCGCCGCTAATCTCGCTAATTGCAAAGCGGCATCTAGAATAAAAGAGTTAGCCAATTTGAGTGCATGAACTCTGTCCATAATCTCCTCATACGAAGATTCCTTATCGAGCGACTTTTCTAGTTCTTCGAACCAGAAACACGCTGCCGTAGTGACAGGAACAATGCATGAAATTGGTTGAAGAAGGTAACCTTGTTGAACAAACATTCTTTTAAGCAAACCCTCTAATTTTTTATCCATAGGATCTTTAAAAGCACAACTATCTTCTATGGGAATAGTAGTGCGTTTGTTTAGAGTAGAGACCGCCCCCTCGACCTTAGGGACTGTCTGCCATAAGTCCTTTCTGGGGTCGACTATAGGAAATAATTTCTTAAATATAGGGGGAGGCACAAAAGGTATGCCGGGCCTTTCCCATTCCTTATTTACTATGTCCGCCACCCGCTTGGGTATAGGAAAAACATCGGGGGGCACCGGAACCTCTAGGAACTTGTCCATCTTACATAATTTCTCTGGAATGACCAAATTGTCACAATCATCCAGAGTAGATAATACCTCCTTAAGCAGTGCGCAGAGATGTTCTAATTTAAATTTAAATGTTACAACATCAGGTTCAGCTTGTTGAGAAATTTTCCCTAAATCTGAAATTTCTCCCTCAGACAAAACCTCCCTCCTGGCCCCTTCAGATTGGTGTGAGGGTATGTCAGAAGCGTTATCATCAGCGTCCTCTTGCTCTTCAGTGTTAAAAACAGAGCAATCGCGCTTTCTTTGATAAGTAGGCATTTTAGATAAAATATTTTTAATAGAATTATCCATAACAGCCTTTAATTGTTGCATAGTAATAAGTATTGGCGCACTAGATGTACTAGGGGCCTCTTGTGTGGGCAAAACTGGTGTAGACACAGAAGGGGGTGATGCAGTACCATGCTTAGTCCCCTCATCTGAAGACTCATCTTGGGCACTATTATTATCTGTGGCATCATTGTCCCTACTTTGTTTGGACACCATGTCACAATTATCACATATATTTAAATGGGGAGACACATTGGCATTCATACATATAGAACATCGTTTATCTGATGGTTCAGACATGTTAAACAGGCTTAAACTTGTCAACAAAGCACAAAAAAACGTTTTAAAATGAAACCGTTACTGTCACTTTAAATTTTAAACAGAACACACTTTATTACTGAAAATGCGAAAAAGTATGAAGCAATTGTTCAAAATTCACCAAAAATTCACCACAGTGTCTTAAAGCCTTAAAAGTATTGCACACCAAATTTGGAAGCTTTAACCCTTAAAATAACGGAACCGGAGCCGTTTTTACATTTAACCCCTATACAGTCCCAGGAATCTGCTTTGCTGAGACCCAACCAAGCCCAGAGGGGAATACGATACCAAATGACGCCTTCTATAAGCTTTTTCAGTGGATCCTAGCTCCTCACACATGCATCTGCATGCCTTGCCTTCCAAAAACAACTGCGCATTAGTGGCGCGAAAATGAGGCTCTGCCTATGACTAGAGAAGGCCCCCATCTGAAAAAGGTGTCCATACAGTGCCTGCCGTTTTTTAACAACAATCCCCAAGATTATAATAACTATAAAGCGCTATAATCTGTCAAATATGCTTAGCAAGTAATCGTTTTAGCCCAGAAAAATGTCTACCAGTTTTTTAAGCCCTTATAAAGCCTTTATTCTTTTACTTAATCTAAGAAAATGGCTTACCGGTCCCCATAGGGAAAATGACAGCCTTCCAGCATTACCAAGTCGTGTTAGAAATGTGGCAATCATACCTCAGGCAGAAAAGTCTGCCAACTGCTTCCCCCAACTGAAGTTACTTCATCTCAACAGTCCTGTGTGGAAACAGCAATCGATTTTAGTAACGTCTGCTAAAATCATCTTCCTCTCACAAACAGAAATCTTCTTCTCTTTTCTGTTTCAGAGTAAATAGTACATACCAGCACTATTTTAAAATAACAAACACTTGATTGAAGAATAAAACTACATTTAAACACCAAAAAACTCTTAGCCATCTCCGTGGAGATGTTGCCTGTGCAACGGCAAAGAGAATGACTGGGGTAGGCGGAGCCTAGGAGGGATCATATGACCAGCTTTGCTGGGCTCTTTGCCATTTCCTGTTGGGGAAGAGAATATCCCACAAGTAAGGATGACGCCGTGGACCGGACACACCTATGTTGGAGAAATATCTGTTTAGCTGTGATGGACCCCCCTTAGCCCCAAACCTCTCTGATCCCCCCCAATCAGCTCTATAACGCTTGCCCACATCCCATTTGCTGCCATCTTGGGTACTGGCAGCTGTCTGCCAGTACCCAATTTGCCTCCAAAAAACAGAATTTATGTTTACCTGATAAATTACTTTCTCCAACGGTGTGTCCGGTCCACGGCGTCATCCTTACTTGTGGGATATTCTCTTCCCCAACAGGAAATGGCAAAGAGCCCAGCAAAGCTGGTCACATGATCCCTCCTAGGCTCCGCCTTCCCCAGTCATTCGACCGACGTAAAGGAGGAATATTTGCATAGGAGAAACCATATGATACCGTGGTGACTGTAGTTAAAGAAAATAAATTATCAGACCTGATTAAAAAACCAGGGCGGGCCGTGGACCGGACACACCGTTGGAGAAAGTAATTTATCAGGTAAACATAAATTCTGTTTTCTCCAACATAGGTGTGTCCGGTCCACGGCGTCATCCTTACTTGTGGGAACCAATACCAAAGCTTTAGGACACGGATGAAGGGAGGGAGCAAATCAGGTCACCTAAATGGAAGGCACCACGGCTTGCAAAACCTTTCTCCCAAAAATAGCCTCAGAAGAAGCAAAAGTATCAAACTTGTAAAATTTGGTAAAAGTGTGCAGTGAAGACCAAGTCGCTGCCTTACATATCTGATCAACAGAAGCCTCGTTCTTGAAGGCCCATGTGGAAGCCACAGCCCTAGTGGAATGAGCTGTGATTCTTTCAGGAGGCTGCCGTCCGGCAGTCTCATAAGCCAATCTGATGATGCTTTTAATCCAAAAAGAGAGAGAGGTAGAAGTTGCTTTTTGACCTCTCCTTTTACCAGAATAAACAACAAACAAGGAAGATGTTTGTCTAAAATCCTTTGTAGCATCCAAATAGAATTTTAGAGCGCGAACAACATCCAAATTGTGCAACAAACGTTCCTTCTTTGAAACTGGATTCGGACACAAAGAAGGCACGACTATCTCCTGGTTAATGTTTTTGTTAGAAACAACTTTCGGAAGAAAACCAGGTTTAGTACGTAAAACCACCTTATCTGCATGGAACACCAGATAAGGAGGAGAACACTGCAGAGCAGATAATTCTGAAACTCTTCTAGCAGAAGAAATTGCAACCAAAAACAAAACTTTCCAAGATAATAACCTAATATCAACGGAATGTAAGGGTTCAAACGGAACCCCCTGAAGAACTGAAAGAACTAAATTGAGACTCCAAGGAGGAGTCAAAGGTTTGTAAACAGGCTTGATTCTAACCAGAGCCTGAACAAAGGCTTGAACATCTGGCACAGCTGCCAGCTTTTTGTGAAGTAACACAGACAAGGCAGAAATCTGTCCCTTCAAGGAACTTGCAGATAATCCTTTCTCCAATCCTTCTTGAAGAAAGGATAGAATCTTAGGAATTTTAACCTTGTCCCAAGGGAATCCTTTAGATTCACACCAACAGATATATGTTTTCCATATTTTGTGGTAAATTTTTCTAGTTACAGGCTTTCTGGCCTGAACAAGAGTATCAATAACAGAATCTGAGAACCCTCGCTTTGATAAGATCAAGCGTTCAATCTCCAAGCAGTCAGTTGGAGTGAGACCAGATTCGGATGTTCGAACGGACCTTGAACAAGAAGGTCTCGTCTCAAAGGTAGCTTCCATGGTGGAGCCGATGACATATTCACCAGGTCTGCATACCAAGTCCTGCGTGGCCACGCAGGAGCTATCAAGATCACCGATGCCCTCTCCTGATTGATCCTGGCTACCAGCCTGGGGATGAGAGGAAACGGCGGGAATACATAAGCTAGTTTGAAGGTCCAAGGTGCTACTAGTGCATCTACTAGAGTCGCCTTGGGATCCCTGGATCTGGACCCGTAGCAAGGAACCTTGAAGTTCTGACGAGAGGCCATCAGATCCATGTCTGGAATGCCCCACAGTTGAGTAATTTGGGCAAAGATTTCCGGATGGAGTTCCCACTCCCCCGGATGTAAGGTCTGACGACTCAGAAAATCCGCTTCCCAATTTTCCACTCCTGGGATGTGGATTGCAGACAAGTGGCAGGAGTGAGTCTCCGCCCATTGAATGATTTTGGTCACTTCTTCCATCGCCAGGGAACTCCTTGTTCCCCCCTGATGGTTGATGTACGCAACAGTCGTCATGTTGTCTGATTGAAACCGTATGAACTTGGCCTTTGCTAGCTGAGGCCAAGCCTTGAGAGCATTGAGTATCGCTCTCAGTTCCAGAATGTTTATCGGTAGAAGAGATTCTTCCCGAGACCAAAGACCCTGAGCTTTCAGGGGTCCCCAGACCGCGCCCCAGCCCATCAGACTGGCGTCGGTCGTGACAATGACCCACTCTGGTCTGCGGAAGCTCATCCCCTGTGACAGGTTGTCCAGGGACAGCCACCAACGGAGTGAATCTCTGGTCCTCTGATTTACTTGTATCGTCGGAGACAAGTCTGTATAGTCCCCATTCCACTGACTGAGCATGCACAGTTGTAATGGTCTTAGATGAATGCGCGCAAAAGGAACTATGTCCATTGCCGCTACCATCAAACCTATTACTTCCATGCACTGCGCTATGGAAGGAAGAGGAACGGAATGAAGTATTTGACAAGAGTTTAGAAGTTTTGTTTTTCTGGCCTCTGTCAGAAAAATCCTCATTTCTAAGGAGTCTATTATTGTTCCCAAGAAGGGAACCCTTGTTGACGGAGATAGAGAACTCTTTTCTACGTTCACTTTCCATCCGTGAGATCTGAGAAAGGCCAGGACAATGTCCGTGTGAGCCTTTGCTTGAGGAAGGGACGACGCTTGAATCAGAATGTCGTCCAAGTAAGGTACTACTGCAATGCCCCTTGGTCTTAGCACCGCTAGAAGGGACCCTAGTACCTTTGTGAAAATCCTTGGAGCAGTGGCTAATCCGAACGGAAGTGCCACGAACTGGTAATGCTTGTCCAGGAATGCGAACCTTAGGAACAGATGATGTTCCTTGTGGATAGGAATATGTAGATACGCATCCTTTAAATCCACCGTGGTCATGAATTGACCTTCCTGGATGGAAGGAAGAATTGTTCGAATGGTTTCCATTTTGAACGATGGAACCTTGAGAAACTTGTTTAGGATCTTGAGATCTAAGATTGGTCTGAACGTTCCCTCTTTTTTGGGAACTACGAACAGATTGGAGTAGAACCCCATCCCTTGTTCTCCTAATGGAACAGGATGAATCACTCCCATTTTTAACAGGTCTTCTACACAATGTAAGAATGCCTGTTTTTTATGTGGTCTGAAGACAATTGAGACCTGTGGAACCTCCCCCTTGGGGGAAGCCCCTTGAATTCCAGAAGATAACCTTGGGAGACTATTTCTAGCGCCCAAGGATCCAGAACATCTCTTGCCCAAGCCTGAGCGAAGAGAGAGAGTCTGCCCCCCACCAGATCCGGTCCCGGATCGGGGGCCAACATTTCATGCTGTCTTGGTAGCAGTGGCAGGTTTCTTGGCCTGCTTTCCCTTGTTCCAGCCTTGCATTGGTCTCCAGGCTGGCTTGGCTTGAGAAGTATTACCCTCTTGCTTAGAGGACGTAGCACTTGGGGCTGGTCCGTTTCTACGAAAGGGACGAAAATTAGGTTTATTTTTGGCCTTGAAAGACCTATCCTGAGGAAGGGCGTGGCCCTTACCCCCAGTGATATCAGAGATAATCTCTTTCAAGTCAGGGCCAAACAGCGTTTTCCCCTTGAAAGGAATGTTAAGCAATTTGTTCTTGGAAGACGCATCCGCTGACCAAGATTTCAACCAAAGCGCTCTGCGCGCCACAATAGCAAACCCAGAATTTTTCGCCGCTAACCTAGCCAATTGCAAAGTGGCGTCTAGGGTGAAAGAATTAGCCAATTTGAGAGCACGGATTCTGTCCATAATCTCCTCATAAGAAGAATTACTAGTGATCGCCTTTTCTAGCTCATCGAACCAGAAACACGCGGCTGTAGTGACAGGGACAATGCATGAAATTGGTTGTAGAAGGTAACCTTGCTGAACAAACATCTTTTTAAGCAAACCTTCTAATTTTTTATCCATAGGATCTTTGAAAGCACAACTATCTTCTATGGGTATAGTGGTGCGTTTGTTTAGAGTAGAAACCGCCCCCTCGACCTTGGGGACTGTCTGCCATAAGTCCTTTCTGGGGTCGACCATAGGAAACAATTTTTTAAATATGGGGGGAGGGACGAAAGGTATACCGGGCCTTTCCCATTCTTTATTTACAATGTCCGCCACCCGTTTGGGTATAGGAAAAGCTTCGGGGGGCCCCGGGACCTCTAGGAACTTGTCCATTTTACATAGTTTCTCTGGGATGATCAAATTCTCACAATCATCCAGAGTGGATAACACCTCCTTAAGCAGAGCGCGGAGATGTTCCAACTTAAATTTAAATGTAATCACATCAGGTTCAGCTTGTTGAGAAATTTTCCCTGAATCTGAAATTTCTCCCTCAGACAAAACCTCCCTGGCCCCCTCAGACTGGTGTAGGGGCCCTTCAGAAACAATATCATCAGCGTCCTCATGCTCTTCAGTATTTTCTAAAACAGAGCAGTCGCGCTTTCGCTGATAAGTGGGCATTTTGGCTAAAATGTTTTTGATAGAATTATCCATTACAGCCGTTAATTGTTGCATAGTAAGCAGTATTGGCGCGCTAGATGTACTAGGGGCCTCCTGAGTGGGCAAGACTGGTGTAGACGAAGGAGGGGATGATGCAGTACCATGCTTACTCCCCTCACTTGAGGAATCATCTTGGGCATCATTTTCTCTAAATTTTGTGTCACATAAATCACATCTATTTAAATGAGAAGGAACCTTGGCTTCCCCACATTCAGAACACAGTCTATCTGGCAGTTCAGACATGTTAAACAGGCATAAACTTGATAACAAAGTACAAAAAACGTTTTAAAATAAAACCGTTACTGTCACTTTAAATTTTAAACTGAACACACTTTATTACTGCAATTGCGAAAAAGTATGAAGGAATTGTTCAAAATTCACCAAAATTTCACCACAGTGTCTTAAAGCCTTAAAAGTATTGCACACCAAATTTGGAAGCATTAACCCTTAAAATAACGGAACCGGAGCCGTTTTTACATTTAACCCCTTTACAGTCCCTGGTATCTGCTTTGCTGAGACCCAACCAAGCCCAAAGGGGAATACGATACCAAATGACGTCTTCAGAAAGTCTTTTCTATGTATCAGAGCTCCTCACACATGCGACTGCATGTCATGCTTCTCAAAAACAAGTGCGCAATACAGGCGCGAAAATGAGACTCTGCCTATGATTAGGGAAAGCCCCTAGAGAATAAGGTGTCCAATACAGTGCCTGCCGATATATTTTACAAAATTCCCAAGATTAAAATAATTCCTCAAGGCTATGGAGTATAAAATATGTTTATATATGAATCGATTTAGCCCAGAAAATGTCTACAGTCTTAAAAAGCCCTTGTGAAGCCCTTATTTACTGTCTGTAATAAAAATGGCTTACCGGATCCCATAGGGAAAATGACAGCTTCCAGCATTACATTGTCTTGTTAGAATGTGTCATACCTCAAGCAGCAAAAGTCTGCTCACTGTTCCCCCAACTGAAGTTAATTCCTCTCAACAGTCCTGTGTGGAACAGCCATCGATTTTAGTAACGGTTGCTAAAATCATTTTCCTCTTACAAACAGAAATCTTCATCTCTTTTCTGTTTCAGAGTAAATAGTACATACCAGCACTATTTTAAAATAAACTCTTGATTGAATAATAAAAACTACAGTTAAAAACTAAAAAACTCTAAGCCATCTCCGTGGAGATGTTGCCTGTACAACGGCAAAGAGAATGACTGGGGAAGGCGGAGCCTAGGAGGGATCATGTGACCAGCTTTGCTGGGCTCTTTGCCATTTCCTGTTGGGGAAGAGAATATCCCACAAGTAAGGATGACGCCGTGGACCGGACACACCTATGTTGGAGAAATGTTTATTTTTTTGTATGTAATTAAATTTTTTCTGTAGTGTAGCTGCCCCCCCCTAATACCCTCCTCCCTCTCCCCCTCCCAGATCCTTTTGACAATTATTTCCCCCCTCCCTCTCTCCCATTCATTGATTCATTGGTGGCAGTGGCTGTTACGCAATCGCGCGCACAAGCGCTCCCTGCAGGCCCCCGCACACTCCCGGCACCCGGCGTGCACATTGCACATTCAGGAACCGGATGCCGGGTAGCGATGGGCCGGCCGCCCACCCGCCTCCCTGCAGCTGCTCCCATCCACCAATGAACGGGCCCATTGCTACCGGTGCAGAGAGGGCCACAGAGTGGCTCTCTCTGCATCGGTTTTGGAAAAAAGGTATTGCAGTGATGCCTCAATGTCGAGGCATCACAGCAATACCTTGAAAGCAGCTGGAAGCGATCAGGATCGCTTCCAGCCGCTTTAAACCCTGATGTCGTACAGGGTACGTCGCTGGTCTTTAAAGACCAGGTTGTGTGCGACGTACCCTGTACGACATGCGTCGTTAAGGGGTTAATATAACAGTGCTGGTTATGCAAAACTGGGGAATGGGTAATAAAGGGATTATCTTTTTATACAACAAAAATTCTGGAGTAGCCTGCTCCTTTAACGTATTTACTTCACAGGGTTTTCTGCTGCGAGTGTTCATGTTTCATAATAAATATGTCATTACTTCTGGCCGCTAAGGAGAAGGAACGCAGTACCAAGAGAATACAACTGAAGAGTATTTAATTACAGATAATTGGTTGCTTGTATAAACTGCTTTTTATCACTCTTCAGGGTCAAGATTATTTTTATCAAAATGCAAAAAAAAGCAGATCACTTCCCATAATTTAATGACATCTCAATATAAAAACAGTCAATAGACACCACAATCTATTTTCAGTAAGTTTTTAATCTTTAAATACTAAGTTTCTGCACATATTCCCCACCCGCCAAAAGAAAAAAAAAAAAAGTTTCCACAATCAATGGGATTCTACTTTAGGGTTACCTGGATACTGGGTTAGCCTCAGACTCCCTACTGCCACAAAAGGCACCTCTTTATTGGGACAGACAATTTTGCACACACAAGAGAAAATTGACGAGACACAACATTTCTTTACATTTAAAAAGGAGCAATATTTGGAACTCCAGAAGATCAAGGAATGATCTCTGTAGGGATTTGCTGAATTCTTGCTCTAAAGCGATTACAGTTAAATAACCTTTTTAACGTCACCTCCGGGAACTGATTTATTAGATATAACATATGTACTGTAATGAGAATTTGAAAACAAAAGCACAGGAAATAAAAGGCACTTAAAGGGTGAAGCTTTGCGAGACTAGTGGTGATGAAGGGAGAGAATGTGAACAGAAACAGACATGATTTTTCATAGAGGGAAAGATATTCGGATAAGACAAGACCTGGAATCTGTTACTCTCACCATCTGACAGTTACAACCGGTCTTCCATAAAGCAGCATCCTACCTGAGGTAGGGCATGACATTTCCAGGGCCATGGCTTCTAAAACAGTTGCTTCTGGCTCCTACAATTCTTGGGGATAATTACTACAGGCATCTATGAATAAAATTCTTCCACAGCTCCTAAAACTGTGCATCAGGCTCCTCAGAATGCCAGTTGGCTCCTAGGTTACATTAAAAATTTGTCAACCCTTGTGTTGAGCAACGGAAGGAAGTATTTAAATTATTTTCAAATTTCTATCGGTACAAATGGAATTTATATAAAATCATTAGTACATTAATTGTAGCTGATAATCTTGGTTGAAAGCAAAAAATAGGACATCGCCAACTGGTTGATTTATGCTACAACTGACCTGATGAGAGGTGAGGAAGTGGAAACAAATCTAAAACTAAAATATTTCCTAATACAGCCAAAAAGGTCAGGTTTATAGCAGCAATTTGGGTAAAAAGTAAAATTATTCTCAAGTCCAAAACTAGAGACATGTTCCTCCACTAGCCAACTAAGGGCCGGCTAGCACAATAAAAGCCATTGTCCGTTCCTTTCCTGGCCGCGGTGGAAACTGGGCTTAAACAGTTCCTGCGTAGGCAACAGTTCAGCTTGACTGGCTATAAGACACGGAGCCAAACGTACAAGAAAACTTGTCTTCATATCCAGAAATTACAGCTACCTATTGTAAAGCAGGTCATCCAGCAATTTCTACAGCAGGAACGTGCCCGTTGGGCCGTATTATTGCTTTTAGGCGCACAAAACGTAGAATGATGAAAGGATGCACAAGTAATGTGTAATCACAGAGTACATCAATGTTTACAGGGTGAGCTCCTTCACAATCTTCAGAAAATGTTAATGACTAAGGCAACTGAACTGCTTGTGTAGTGGTATTTCCTTCCAGATCTGCTTGGACGTTTAGGGCTCCACTGTATGCCAGCTTGGGAATTAAACAGGTCCTTTCCGGAGTACAAGCAGGTTTATTGCAATGTGGTCATGACTAGTCCTAGCGGCTGTACAGAGAAGTCTTTTGTCAAGAAAAACTGCTAGGCATTGAGTAAGACGTGACAGCCTGCAATCAGCTCTCTTATAATTGGATTTGGTTCTATAAATCAGACTCGGCACAACCCCTGCTCCTCGTACACAAATACTGTTTAGTTTTTTTTTTTTAATAGACCTTCTTGAACTTGCATTGAAATGTTGCATTTTCTTATATTTTTGTGGTGATCGTTATATTATATTGAGCTTTGAAATTTGGAGAGTGTGTACCATTTATGAAGTAGGTCTATCCACTAACTAAGTCCACGGGGAGTACTTGAAGCACATGCTTCGTACAGCAGTTTAGCTTTCTCACTCTTCTAAATACGCAGTGCTGAAGTACCCTGGGAAATCAAGCTGCATCTGGCTGCGCCTAATACCTATTCATGCCAATCCGTGCCAGGCCCATGCTATGTTTTTGCTGGTCTTTTCTTCTACTATAGAACATTTAGTAATTTATACCAGTACCATACCAGGGTTTGACATAGTCTCGTGTTTTAGGAAACTGCTCATTTATCATTCTTGCATCGGCTCGTGATAAACTAAGTAAGCAATGACCAGTATATCTACTCAATCCACTAATGAAGCTCTTGACATAGTGCAAAGAACATCCTATTGACCCACTAGTGAACCTTTGCACGAAACCTGATATTGTGTTTCTGTTTAGTCTAAATTGTGCTCTGACTCTTTCCAACACACGGAACGGAATGCGATCAGCCCCTCAGGCTATTTCTAGGATTATATTAGCAAAACAATAAATATAAAAATCAATTTAATCATTCAACCCAGCTAATCATGTTGTGGAGAGGATTCTCCCATCATTTTGCTGTAAAAATACGCTTGGCGGTTTGGCAGCACCATCTTATAGCCAGTCACGCACAAGTTCAGTCTGTCGATCAAGTAATCGTTCCCCTGTCCACAGTGCTTGGGATCAGTAAATGTAAACATCGAGAATACAGGGCAGCCCCTTGGCCGCCCGAGAAGCACTTTCCGACAGGGTAGGTCCTGGCCGATCTGAGAAAACAAACATTTGTCCATGTCTGTATTGAATGTGCATCACTGGTTCTTACGCTGCAGCTTGGGATCTCCTTTACTTTGCCCTCCATCTGACAAGAGAAATAGAGAGAGTTACAGGACGAAAGACTGTTGTAGATGGCATAACATTAGCTATAAAAACAAATTATGTAAGAACTTACCTGATAAATTAATTTCTTTCATATTGGCAAGAGTCCATGAGCTAGTGACGTATGGGATATACAATCCTACCAGGAGGAGCAAAGTTTCCCAAACCTCAAAATGCCTATAAATACACCCTTCACCATACCCACAGATCAGTTTAACGAATAGCCAAGTAGTGGGGTGATAAAGAAAGGAGTAAAAAGCATCAAAAAAAGGAACTGGAAATATAAGTGTGCTTTATACAAAAAATCATAACCACCATAAAAAGGGTGGGTCTCATGGACTCTTGCCAATATGAAACAAATGAATTTATCAGGTAAGTTCTTACATAAATTACGTTTTCTTTCATGTAATTGGCAAGAGTCCATGAGCTAGTGACGTATGGGATACTAATACCCAAGATGTGGAACTCCACAGAAGAGTCACTAGAGAGGGAGGGGTAAAAATAATAACAGCCATTTTCCGCTGAAAAAATTAATCCACAACCAAAAATATATAAATTTTTTCTCATAGTTGAAAAGAAAAAAATGGAAACGTAAGCAGAGGAATCAAACTGAAACAGCTGCCTGAAGAACTTTTCTACCAAAAACTGCTTCTGAAGAAGCAAATACATCAAAACGGTAGAATTATGCAAAGAAGACCAAGTTGCTGCTTTGCAAATCTGATCAACTGAAGCTTCATTCTTAAAAGCCCACGAAGTGGAGACTGATCTAGTAGAATGAGCTGTAATTCTCTGAGGCGGGGACTGACCCGACTCAAAATAAGCCTGATGAATCAAAAGCTTTAACCAAGATGCCAAGGAAATGGCAGAAGCTTTCTGACCTTTCCTAGAACCAGAAAAGACAAAAGACTAGAAGCCTACCTGAAATCTTTAGTAGCTTCAATATAATATTTCAAAGCTCTTACAACATCCGAAGAATGTAAGGATTTCTCCAAAGAATTCTTAGGATTAGGACACAAAGAGGAGACAACAATTTCCCTATTAATGTTAGAATTCACAACCTTATGTAGAAATTTAAATGAAGTCCGCAAAACTGCCTTATCCTGATGGAAAATCAGAAAAGGAGATTCACAAGAAAGAGCAGATAATTCAGAAACTCTTCTAGCAGAAGAGATGGCCAAAAAGAACAACACTTTCCAAGAAAGTAGTTTAATGTCCAAAGAATGCATAGGCTCAAAATGACGAGCCTGTAAAGCCTTCAAAACCAAATTAAGACTCCAAGGAGGAGAAATTGATTTAATGACAGGCTTGATACGGACCAAAGCCTGTACAAAACAGTGAATATCAGGAAGCTTAGCAATCTTTCTGTGGAATAAAACAGAAAGAGCAAAGATTTGTCCCTTCAAGGAACAGACAAACCTTTATCCAAACCATCCTGAAGAAACTGAAAAATTCTAGGAATTCTAAAAGAATGCCAGGAGAATTTATGAGAACACCATGAAATATAAGTCTTCCAAACTTGTTCATAAATCTTCCTAGAAACAGATTTACGAGCCTGTAACATAGTATTAATCACCGAGTCAGAGAAACTTCTATGACTAAGCACTAGGCGTTCAATTTCTATACCTTGAAATTTAATGATTTGAGATCCTGATGGAAAAACGGACCTTGAGACAGAAGGTCTGGTCTTAAAGGAAGTGGCCAAGGTTGGCAACTGGACACCCGGACAAGATCTGCATACCAAAACCTGTGAGGCCATGCTGGAGCTATCAGAAACACAAACGATTGTTCCATTATGATCTTGGAAATCACTCTTGGAAAAAGAACAAGAGGCGGGAAGATATAAGCAGGTTGGTAACACCAAGGAACTGCTAATGCATCCACTGCCTCCGCCTGAGGATCCCTGGACCTGGACAGGTACCTGGGAAGTTTCTTGTTTACATTGGGAAGCCATCAGATCTATTTCTGGAAAACCCCACATCTGAACAATCTGAGAAAACACATGTGGATGGAGCGACCACTCCCCCAGATGTAAAGTCTGATGGCTGAGATAATCCGCTTCCCAATTGTCTACACCTCGGATATGTACAGCAGAAATTAGACAGGAGCTGGATTATGCCCAAGAAAGTATCCAAGATACTTCTTTCATAGCTAGGAGACTGTAAGTCCCACCCTGATGATTGACATATGCCACAGTTGTGATATTGTCTGTCTGAAAACAAATGAATGGTTCTCTCTTCAACAGAGGCCAAACCTGAAGAGCCCTGAAAATAGCAGGGAGTTCTAAAATATTGATTGGTAACCTCGCCTCTTGAGATTTCCAAACCCCTTGTGCTGTCAGAGATCCCCAGACAGCTCCCCAACCTGTAAGACTTGCATCTGTTGTGATCACAGTTCAGGTTGGACGAACAAAAGAAGCCCCTTGAACTATACAATGGCGATCTAAGCACCAAGTCAGAGAGAGTCGAACATTGGGATTTAAGGATATTATTTGTGATATCTTTGTATAATCCCTGCACCACCGATTCAGCATACAAAGTTGGAGAGGTCTCATATGAAAACGAGCAAAGTGGATCGGGTCCAATGCTGCAGTCACGAGACCTAAAACTTCCATGCACATAGCTACTGAAGGGAATGATTGAGACTGAAGTTTCCAAAAAGCTGAAACCAATTTTAATCGTCTTGTCTGTTAGAGACAGAGTCATGGACACTGAATCTATCTGGAAACCTAAAAAGGTGACCCTTGTCTGAGGAATCAAGGAACTTTTTGGTAAATTGATCCTCCAATCATGTCTTTGAAGAAACAACACTAGTTGATACGTGTGAGATTCTGCAGAATGTAAAGACTGAGCTAGTACCAAGATATCGTCCAAATAAGTAAACACCGCAATACCTTGTTCTCCGATTACAGAGAGTAGGGCACCGAGAACCTTTGAAAAGATTCTTAGAGCTGTCGCTAGGATAAATAGAAGAGCGACAAATTGGTAATGCTTGTCCAGAAAAGAGAATCTCAGAAACGGATAGTGGTCTGGATGAATCGGAATATGAAGATATGCATCCTGTAAGTCTATCGTGGACATATAATGAACTTGCTGAACAAAAGGCAGAATAGTCCTTATAGTCACCATTTTGAAAGTTGACACTCTTACAAAATGATTCAAAATTTTCAGATCCAGAACTGGCCTGAATGAATTTTCTTTCTTTGGGACAATGAATAGATTTGAATAAAACCCCAGACCCTGTTCCTGAAACGGAACTGGTATGATTACCCCTGAAAGCTCCAGGTCTGAATCATACTTCAGAAAAGCCTGAGCCTTTACTGGGTTTGCTGGGATGCGTGAGAGAAAAAATCTCACAGGAGGTCTTACTCTAAATCCTATTCGGTACCCTTGAGAGACAATACTCTGAATCCATTGATTTTGGACAGAATCTGCCCAAATGCTTTGGAAGAATCTGCCCCCTACCAGCTGAGCTGGAATGAGGGCCGCACCTTCATGCAGACTTGGGGGCTGGCTTTGATGTCTTAAACGGCTTGGATTTACTCCAACTTGAAGGTTTCCAATTGGAACCAGATTCTTTGGGGTAAGGATTGGGTTTCTGTTCCTTATTTTGTCGAAAAGGAACGAAAACGGTCAGAAGCTTTAGATTTACCCTTAGGTCTTTTATCCTGAGGCAAAAAAACTCCCTTCCCCCCAGTGACAGTTGAAATAATCTAATCCAACTGAGAACCATATAAATTACTACCTTGGAAAGTAAGAGATAGTAATCTAGATTTAGATACCATGTCAGCATTCCAATATTTGAGCTACAAAGCTCTTCTAGCTAAAATAGCTAAAGACATAGATTTAACATCAATTTTGATTATATAAAAAATGGCATCACAGATAAAATGATTAACATGTTGAAGCAAGCGAACAATGCTAGACAAATCAGGATCCATTTCCTGTTGCGCTAAACTTTCCAACCAAAAAGTTGATGCAGCTGCAACATCAGCCATAGAAATGGCAGGCCTGAGACAATAGCCAGAATACAAATAAGCTTTCCTTAGATAAGATTCAAGTTTCCTATCTAAAGGGTCTTAAAGGAAGTACTATCTTCCATAGGAATAGTAGTACATTTGGCAAGAGTAGAAATAGCCCCATCAACTTTGGGGATCTTTTCCCAAAACTCCAATCTAACTGCTGGCAAAGGATACAATTTTTTTAAACCAATGAAGAAGGGATAAAAGAAGTACCAGGCCTATTCCATTACTTATAAATATCAGAAATAGTATCAGGAACTGGAAAAATCTTTGGAGTAACCACAGGAGGTTTATAAACAGAATTTAAACGTTTAATAGTTTTAGTATCAAGAGGACTAGTTTCCTCAATATCTAACGTAATCAACACCTCTTAACAAGGAACGAATATACTAAAACATAATTCAGTATGATGTCGGTCATTTGAAATCTCATCAACTTTATGAGAAGTTTTAGAAGACATTTTATGTTTATTAGAAGGCGGGATAGCAGACAAAGCCTTCTGAATCGCTTCAGCAATAAAATCTTTTATATTCACAGGGATATCATGTACATTAGATGTTGAAGGAACAACAGGCATTGTACTATTACTGATGGATACATTCTCTGCATGTAAAAGCTTATCATGACAACTATTACATACCACAGCTGGAGATATAATCTCCACAAATTTACAACAGATACACTTAGCTTTGGTAGAACTGTTATCAGGCAGCAGGGTTCCAACAGTGGTTTCTGAGACAGGATCAGATTGAGACATCTTGCAAATGTAAGAGAAAAACAACATATAAAGCAAAATGATCAATTTCCTTATATGGCAGTTTCAGGAATGGGAAAAAAATGCAAACAGGCAAGAAAAAGGCAAGAGGCATATAGGAAAGGGGGTTTATATAATGAAATTATTTGGCACCAAGTATGACGCACAATGCAAAATGACATTTTTTGGCGCTAACAACGTCCGGAAATGAAACACTTGCGTCATTGCAGACGCAACCTTGTGCAAGGAAACTCGGCGTCAACTAAGACGCTGGAAATGACGAATTTGCGTCACCGGACGTACCTTCGCGTCAAAAAATGTCTTGCGCCAAGAATGATGCAATAAACATCAGCAATTTGCCCGAGAAAATTGAATGAAAAAGCAGTCAATTTGAAAAAAAGACTATACCCCAGGTAAGAAAAATATTTTCCTAAATAGGTTTTTTCCCCAAATATGAAACAGATAGTTTGCAAAAGGAAATATACATAAACCTGACTCATGGCAAATATAAGTACAATACATATATTTAGAACTTTATATTAATACATAAAGTGCCAAACCATAGTTGAGAGTGTCTTAAGTAATGAAAACATACTTACCGAAAGACACCCATCCACATATAGCAGATAGCCAAACCAGTACTGAAACAGTTATCAGTAGAGGTAATGGAATATGAGAGTATATCGTCGATCTGAAAAGGGAGGTAGGAGATGAATCTCTACGACCGATAACAGAGAACCTATGAAAAGGATTTCCCGCGAGGAAAACCACAGAATTCAATAGGTGATACTCCCTTCACATCTCTCTGACATTTGCTGTACTCTGAGAGGAATCGGGCTTAAAAATGCTGATTAGCGCATATAAAAGTAGAAAATCTTAGCACAAACTTACTTCACCACCTACATAGGAGGCAAAGTTTGTAAAACTGAATTGTGGGTGTGGTGAGGGGTGTATTTATAGGCATTTTGAGGTTTGGGAAATACTGGTAGGATTGTATATCCCATACGTCACTAGCTCATGGACTCTTGCCAATTACATGAAAAAAATGTGCACGCCCTGGAGCCCTCCTAAACTTTTTACAACAAGATTTTTAAGGTGAAAATGCAGTTACTATAAAACATGATAATAATACACTAGACTTTATAAAACCTCACATAAAGTGCACAAGAGATCATGTATGAAAACAATCCCTGTTTATATATTTGTACACTCTTAACCCTAATTTTACGCATTACCCGCACAGGAGGGATCTGGTCCTTTAATAGTTTTTTTTTTTTTTCCCCTTCAAATGGACTTTTAAACTCATGGAACTTAAAGGTCACCAAGACAAAGTCTTTAAAAATGACTCCACAAAAGTAATCAGTGGGAGGATGTGCTACTGAATAAAACTGTGAAGTTTGGTTTTAAAACAGTAATTTAGTCTACACAACCCATCTAGTATTTAGAGTCAGCATGCTGCTCGCTCAGGGAAATGTGAGTAATTACACAACCCATCTAGTATTTACAGTCAGCATGCTGCTCGCTCAGGGAAATGTGAGTAATTACACAACCCATCTAGTATTTACAGTCAGCATGCTGCTCGCTCAGGGAAATGTATGTATGTATGTATGTATGTATGTGAGTAATTACACAACCCATCTAGTATTTACAGTCAGCATGCTGCTCGCTCAGGGAAATGTATGTATGTATGTATGTATGTATGTGAGTAATTACACAACCCATCTAGTATTTACAGTCAGCATGCTGCTCGCTCAGGGAAATGTATGTATGTATGTATGTATGTATGTGAGTAATTACACAACCCATCTAGTATTTACAGTCAGCATGCTGCTAGCTCAGGGAAATGTATGTATGTATGTGAGTAATTACACAATCCATCTAGTATTTACAGTCAGCATGCTGCTAGCTCAGGGAAATGTATGTATGTATGTATGTATGTATGTATGTGAGTAATTACACAACCCATCTAGTATTTACAGTCAGCATGCTGCTAGCTCAGGGAAATGTATGTATGTATGTATGTAATTACACAACCCATCTAGTATTTACAGTCAGCATGCTGCTAGCTCAGGGAAATGTATGCATGTATGTGAGTAATTAAATTTAAAACAGTAGTGTGGGTGAAGCGCTGAATCTAATCTCCAAAGCCTCACTGTAAAACTATCCCCTTCCTGGATAGTAACAATTACAATAACAGATTTATAAATAGTGGGCGCTTAAAGCAGGAGATTCAGTAGATATGCAAAACAATTAGAATTCCCTCTGTAGAGAATAGATCAGACTTAGGGAAATAATATCCAATCTACTACCGTTTTAATTATATTAAAATATTTAATTAATAAACAAATCTGACATATTAAAAAAAAAAAAAAAATGTATTTGGTGAACAGTTCCAAAATGATAATTAATATTCAAGATTAAAACAACAATTAATATTCAATATCTAAAACAATACACATTCACTCCCAACTATAGTTGCTCTTTCAGCCGTTCACACACTCCCTAAAACAATATCAATCTAGATGATTATATAAAAACAATATAAATGCAAGCTTTAATTCGTATCAAAACCAGAAGGTGCAATATATTTCCAAAAAGGATTTAAAGGTAATCTTGTCTGTTCCTGATAAAAGATGTTATGATAAAAGTTTGTGCACAGTGCAATTTTTGACAGGTTCGCTACAGCAAGGTAAAGTGCCAGGTATTAGTCTCTTTAAAAACTGATTATCCCAAGTGACAACAGCCGTCGGTCTTTTTTCACCGGCGCTGTATTCAGTTTGCAAAAGAGTAGTCCATAAGACTTCAATACTTTACGGAAATCTCCGTTACAATCCTGTATGTTTTAAGGCTATCCGCCTTCTTACCGTTACTCCACTTGTATTTCAACCGCTCTGCTGCAAACAATCGACCGCACGCCGGCGGCTTCCAAGACTCCTACGTCACCTGGTTTCCGGAACCTCCAGGTGAATCAGACTTGCGCAAGTCTATTACGAGGTGTAGGAAGACCTCTAGTCCTGGTTCTGTTTACCGCTCTTCAGTACTTACACAGTACGCGGTGAAAGATTATCCTCCAGTCTTTGTCTATCAAATAGACTAGTAGCAGAAAAAACAAAATTTATGCTTACCTGATAAATTCCTTTCTCCTGTAGTGTGGTCAGTCCACGGGTCATCATTACTTCTGGGATATTAACTCCTCCCCAACAGGAAGTGCAAGAGGATTCACCCAGCAGAGCTGCTATATAGCTCCTCCCCTCTACGTCACCTCCAGTCATTCGACCAAGGACCAACGAGAAAGGAGAAGCCAAAGGGTGTAGTGGTGACTGGAGTATAATTCAAAATTTTTTTACCTGCCATAAAAAACAGGGCGGGCCGTGGACTGACCACACTACAGGAGAAAGGAATTTATCAGGTAAGCATAAATTTTGTTTTCTCCTGTTAAGTGTGGTCAGTCCACGGGTCATCATTACTTCTGGGATACCAATACCAAAGCTAAAGTACACAGATGACGGGAGGGACAGGCAGGCTCTTTATACGGAAGGAACCACTGCCTGAAGAACCTTTCTCCCAAAAACAGCCTCCGAAGAAGCAAAAGTGTCAAATTTGTAAAATTTGGAAAAAGTATGAAGAGAAGACCAAGTTGCAGCCTTGCAAATCTGTTCAACAGAAGCCTCATTCTTAAAGGCCCAAGTGGAAGCCACAGCTCTAGTAGAATGTGCTGTAATTCTTTCAGGAGGCTGCTGTCCAGCAGTCTCATAGGCTAACCGAATTATGCTACGAAGCCAAAAAGAGAGAGAAGTAGCCGAAGCTTTTTGATCTCTCCTCTGACCAGAATAAACGACAAACAGGGAAGACATTTGTCGAAAATCCTTAGTTGCCTGTAGATAAAATTTCAGGGCACGGACCACATCTAGATTGTGTAGCAGACGTTCCTTCTTCGAAGAAGGATTAGGACACAAAGATGGAACCACAATCTCTTGATTGATATTCCTGTTAGTGACCACCTTAGGTAGGAACCCAGGTTTAGTACGCAGAACTACCTTGTCTGAATGAAAAATCAGATAAGGAGAATCACAATGTAAGGCGGATAAATCGCCATTAAAAATAGAACTTTCCAAGATAACAGCTTGATATCAATGGAATGAAGGGGTTCAAACGGAACACCCTGTAAAACATTAAGAACTAAGTTCAAACTCCATGGTGGAGCAACAGTTTTAAACACAGGCTTGATCCTAGCTAAAGCCTGACAAAAAGCTTGAACGTCCGGAACTTCTGACAGACGTTTGTGTAAAAGAATGGACAGAGCTGAAATCTGTCCCTTTAAGGAACTAGCGGATAAACCCTTTTCTAAACCTTCTTGTAGAAAGGACAATATCCTCGGAATCCTAACCTTACTCCATAAGTAACTCTTGGATTCGCACCAATATAAGTATTTGCGCCATATCTTATGGTAAATCTTTCTGGTAACAGGCTTCCTAGCCTGTATTAAGGTATCAATAACTGACTCAGAAAAACCACGTTTTGATAAAATCAAGCGTTCAATTTCCAAGCAGTCAGCTTCAGAGAAATTAGATTTTGATGTTTGAAGGGACCCTGGATCAGAAGGTCCTGTTTCAGAGGTAGAGACCAAGGTGGACAGGATGACATGTCCACTAGATCTGCATACCAAGTCCTGCGTGGCCATGCAGGCGCTATTAGAATCACTGATGCTCTCTCCTGTTTGATTCTGGCAATCAATCGAGGAAGCATCGGGAAGGGTGGAAACACATAAGCCATCCCGAAGGTCCAAGGTGCTGTCAAAGCATCTATCAGAACCGCTCCCGGATCCCTGGATCTGGACCCGTAACGAGGAAGCTTGGCATTCTGTCGAGACGCCATGAGATCTATCTCTGGTTTGCCCCAACGTCGAAGTATTTGGGCAAAGACCTCCGGATGAAGTTCCCACTCCCCCGGATGAAAAGTCTGACGACTTAAGAAATCCGCCTCCCAGTTCTCCACTCCCGGGATGTGGATTGCTGACAGGTGGCAAGAGTGAGACTCTGCCCAGCGAATTATCTTTGATACTTCCATCATTGCTAGGGAGCTTCTTGTCCCTCCCTGATGGTTGATGTAAGCTACAGTCGTGATGTTGTCCGACTGAAACCTGATGAACCCCCGAGTTGTTAACTAGGGCCAAGCCAGAAGGGCAATGAGAACTGCTCTCAATTCCAGAATGTTTATTGGTAGGAGACTCTCCTCCTGATTCCATTGTCCCTGAGCCTTCAGAGAATTCCAGACAGCGCCCCAACCTAGTAGGCTGGCGTCTGTTGTTACAATTGTCCAGTCCGGCCTGCTGAATGGCATCCACCTGGACAGATGTGGCCGAGAAAGCCACCATAGAAGAGAATTTCTGGTCTCTTGATCCAGATTCAGAGTAGGGGACAAGTCTGAGTAATCCCCATTCCACTGACTTAGCATGCACAATTGCAGCGGTCTGAGATGTAGGCGTGCAAAGGGTACTATGTCCATTGCCGCTACCATTAAGCCGATCACCTCCATGCATTGAGCTACTGACGGGTGTTGAATGGAATGAAGGACACGGCATGCATTTTGAAGCTTTGTTAACCTGTCTTCTGTCAGGTAAATCTTCATTTCTACAGAATCTATAAGAGTCCCCAAGAAGGGAACTCTTGTGAGTGGAAAGAGAGAACTCTTCTTTTCGTTCACCTTCCATCCATGCGACCTTAGAAATGCCAGTACTAACTCTGTATGAGACTTGGCAGTTTGAAAGCTTGAAGCTTGTATCAGAATGTCGTCTAGGTACGGAGCTACCGAAATTCCTCGCGGTCTTAGTACCGCCAGAAGAGCACCCAGAACCTTTGTGAAGATTCTTGGAGCCGTAGCCAATCCGAATGGAAGAGCTACAAACTGGTAATGCCTGTCTAGAAAGGCAAACCTTAGATACCGGTAATGATCTTTGTGAATCGGTATGTGAAGGTAAGCATCCTTTAAATCCACTGTGGTCATGTACTGACCCTTTTGGATCATGGGTAAAATTGTCCGAATAGTTTCCATTTTGAACGATGGAACTCTTAGGAATTTGTTTAGGATCTTTAAATCCAAGATTGGCCTGAAAGTTCCCTCTTTTTTGGGAACCACAAACAGATTTGAGTAAAACCCTTGTCCTTGTTCCGACCGCGGAACCGGATGGATCACTCCCATTAATAAAAGATCTTGTACGCAGCGTAGAAACGCCTCTTTCTTTATTTGGTTTGTTGACAACCTTGACAGATGAAATCTCCCTCTTGGGGGAGAGGATTTGAAGTCCAGAAGGTATCCCTGAGATATGATCTCTAACGCCCAGGGATCCTGGACATCTCTTGCCCAAGCCTGGGCGAAGAGAGAAAGTCTGCCCCCCACTAGATCCGTTCCCGGATCGGGGGCCCTCGATTCATGCTGTCTTAGGGGCAGCAGCAGGTTTCCTGGCCTGCTTGCCCTTGTTCCAGGACTGGTTAGGTCTCCAGCCTTGTCTGTAGCGAGCAACAGCTCCTTCCTGTTTTGGTGCAGAGGAAGTTGATGCTGCTCCTGCTTTGAAATTACGAAAGGAACGAAAATTAGACTGTCTAGCCTTAGGTTTGGCTCTGTCTTGAGGCAGGGCATGGCCTTTACCCCCTGTAATGTCAGCGATAATTTCTTTCAACCCGGGCCCGAATAAGGTCTGCCCTTTGAAAGGAATATTAAGCAATTTAGATTTAGAAGTAACATCAGCTGACCAGGATTTTAGCCAGAGTGCTCTGCGCGCCTGAATGGCGAATCCGGAATTCTTAGCCGTAAGTTTAGTTAAATGTACTACGGCATCCGAAATAAATGAGTTAGCAAACTTAAGGGCTTTAAGCTTGTGTGTAATCTCATCTAATGGAGCTGATTCAAGTGTCTCTTCCAGAGACTCAAACCAAAATGCTGCTGCAGCCGTGACAGGCGCAATGCATGCAAGAGGTTGCAATATAAAACCTTGTTGAACAAACATTTTCTTAAGGTAACCCTCTAACTTTTTATCCATTGGATCTGAAAAGGCACAGCTATCCTCCACCGGGATAGTGGTACGCTTAGCTAAAGTAGAAACTGCTCCCTCCACCTTAGGGACCGTTTGCCATAAGTCCCGTGTGGTGGCGTCTATTGGAAACATCTTTCTAAATATTGGAGGGGGTGAGAACGGCACACCGGGTCTATCCCACTCCTTAGTAACAATTTCAGTAAGTCTCTTAGGTATAGGAAAAACGTCAGTACTCGCCGGTACCGCAAAATATTTATCCAACCTACACAATTTCTCTGGTATTGCAACTGTGTTACAATCATTCAGAGCTGCTAACACCTCCCCTAGTAATACACGGAGGTTTTCCAGCTTAAATTTAAAATTTGAAATATCTGAATCCAGTCTGTTTGGATCAGAACCGTCACCCGCAGAATGAAGCTCTCCGTCCTCATGTTCTGCAAATTGCGACGCAGTATCTGACATGGCCCTAATATTATCAGCGCACTCTGTTCTCACCCCAGAGTGATCACGCTTACCTCTTAGTTCTGGTAATTTAGCCAAAACTTCAGTCATAACAGTAGCCATATCCTGTAATGTGATTTGTAATGGCCGCCCAGATGTACTCAGCGCTACAATATCACGCACCTCCCGAGCGGGAGATGCAGGTACTGACACGTGAGGTGAGTTAGTCGGCATAACTCTCCCCTCGTTGTTTGGTGAAATATGTTCAATTTGTACAGATTGACTTTTATTTAAAGTAGCATCAATGCAGTTAGTACATAAATTTCTATTGGGCTCCACTTTGGCTTTAGCACATATAGCACAGATATCTTCCTCTGAATCAGACATGTTTAACACACTAGCAAATAAACTAGCAACTTGGAAATACTTTTCAAAGTAATTTACAAATAATATGAAAACGTACTGTGCCTTTAAGAAGCACAGAAAAAGTTATGACAGTTGAAAATTGATAAACTGAAAAGTTATAGCATCAAATCTTTGTAAAAAAACACACTTTTAGCAAAGGATTGCTCCCATTAGCAAAGGATAATTAACCCTGATAGCAGAAAAAAAATAAAAAAATAAATAAAAATAAACGTTTTTTATCACAGTCAACTACAATCTCACAGCTCTGCTGTGAGTGATTACCTCCCTCAAAACAAGTTTTGAAGACCCCTGAGTTCTGTAGAGATGAACCGGATCATGCAGGGAAGACAAACTTCTGACTGAATTTTTTGATGCGTAGCAAAAGCGCCAAAAAAGGCCCCTCCCCCTCATACACAACAGTGAGAGAGATCAGTAAACTGTCATAAATTAAATAAAAACGACTGCCAAGTGGAAAAAATAGTGCCCAAAACATTTTTTCACCCAGTACCTCAGAAAATTAAACGATTTTACATGCCAGCAAAAAACGTTTAACATAAATAAATTAAGTGTTATTAAAAAGCCTGTTGCTAGTCCCTGCAAATTAGGCTAAAGTCTTATGCATACAGTATAATTCCAGTGAAGTGCCATTCCCCAGAATACTGAAGTGTAAAATATACATACATGACAGCCTGATACCAGTTGCTGCTACTGCATTTAAGGCTGAGTTTACATTATATCGGTATGGCAGAATTTTCTCATCAATTCCATTGTCAGAAAATAATAAGCTGCTACATACCTCTTGCAGATTAATCTGCCCGCTGTCCCCTGATCTGAAGTTTACCTCTCCTCAGATGGCCGAGAAACAGCAATATGATCTTAACTACTCCGGCTAAAATCATAGAAAAAACTCAGGTAGATTCTTCTTCAAATTCTACCAGAGAAGGAATAACACACTCCGGTGCTATTATAAAATAACAAACTTTTGATTGAAGGTATAAAACAAAGAATAATCACCACAGTCCTCTCACACATCCTATCTATTCGTTGGGTGCAAGAGAATGACTGGGGGTGACGTAGAGGGGAGGAGCTATATAGCAGCTCTGCTGGGTGAATCCTCTTGCACTTCCTGTTGGGGAGGAGTTAATATCCCAGAAGTAATGATGACCCGTGGACTGACCACACTTAACAGGAGAAAAGGTAGTTTTTTGTGTAGTGACAGGGTGATTCTTCTACGCGTTTCAACCCGTGTGGGTCTTTATCAAGATACTTTACCCTGCACCTGTGCTCTCTTAAAAACCCCGCTGTAGCTCCTGATTTGTCAATTGTTCTTTTCCTTCCAGTTTACGTTAAATGTGGGAATCAATACAGACACATGTTTAATCAATTGTAAACCACTCCACAGTCATTCATAAACCAATTCATATATAGGCTATTTCAATTTTGAATGCAACAAAATAGTGATATACATAATAAAATACTACTCTGAAATCAAATATTTTATTGATGAATTAATAAATTAAAGCATATTCCCAATGCACATTAAAAAGAAATGAAACATTAATCTCATAAGATTTTAACTAGAGGGGGGAGTTTATATTTATTTTAAATACTAGTGTTAAATATCAAAGGGCATGGGAACTAAAGAATAAAGGCATTTTTTAAAAACGTGTATTATTTAATGGTGGGGGTATATTGTAAGAGACATATATAGTTAAATAAGCAAGCAAGGGAATCTGATATTGGGTATATGTAATAAATCCTGGGTATATGTAATAAATCTAATAAATATTGTATTGAGATAATTCATTCTATAAGGAAATAATATAACAACAAAATACATTAGATAATAGCAATGAATATTACATTAAAAATTACATTAAAAATTACATTAAAAAAGGGGCCAATTCCAATTCCGAGTTGAGACCGTTGGGGTACAGTGTATTAAAATTATAAATTAACTCAGCTTCTCTCTTTAAAAGTTTATTTTCAAAATTCTTTCCTTACCAAACACAATCCCCAAAATGTGAGATCCTTGATGTTATTTTTATGTGTTTCTCTAAAATGTTGGTATAAATGTGTATCCAACTTCCCCTTTTCTATATTCCATAGATGTTCCCTAACCCTGTCTTTCAACATCCTGGTTGTTTCCCCTATGTAAAAATATTTACACGAACATTGTAACATATACACTACACCCTTACTATTGCACCTAATTGTATCCTTGATCTTATATTCTTTGTCCATACCTGGGATCACTACATCTTTCTTTTTAATCCCATTTCTACAGGCTTTACAAGTGACACAGGGGAAGAAGCCTCTTATTTCCTCTCCTCTTAGATCCTTATCTTTTGGGGGTCTTTCTTTTTTCCGTTTAAATTCACTAGGGGCTAAAATTGTTTTAAAATGTTTTGTTTTTTTGTACACTATCCTTGGGTATGGGGGGAGCTTATCTCCAATCACAGGATCATTTTTTTATAAGGTGCCAGTGCTTTCTTAGGATTTTCCTCATCATCCCATGATCCTCACTATATGTGGTGATAAATGGAACATCTATCATTTCTTTCTTCTCAAATTTCTTATTTTTATATTCTAAAAGGGAATTTCTCTCTGTATCCCTGGCCCTTGTGATAGCTGCTTTAATATTCTTCTCCTGATAACCTCTATCTTTAAACCTATCTTCCAATATTTCTATTTGTTCCTCGAAATCCATTAATCTGGAACAATTTTTTCGAATCCTTAGACATTGACCAACAGGAATATTGTCTACCCATTTCTTATAATGGCAGCTAGTGGCATGGATGTAGTTATTTGCATCCGTGGGTTTAAAATGGGTTTTAGTTAGACATTCTTTATTCTCCACAACTAAATCTAAATCTAGGAAAGTTATTTTTTCTTTACTAATATTATATGTAAAAGTCAGGCCCCTATCGTTACTGTTCATAGTGTTAAATAAGTCTATGAGAGACTCTTCACTTCCACGCCAAATGATTAAAATGTCATCTATGTATCTTTTAAAAAGCACGAGATTCGCACCGAGCTCAGCAAACTGGAGAAACCTCTGTTCCCATTCTCCCATAAACAAATTTGCGTAGCTCGGCGCGAATCTCGTGCCCATGGCTGTACCTTCTATTTGCTGGAAATAGTTTCCATCAAAGGAAAAGTAATTATGCTCCAATATAAAACTAATACTTTCTAATATAAATTCCTTCTGATCCTCAACTATACTCTCATCTTTGGATAAAAAATACTCCACAGCTTCTAATCCTAGATTGTGTTTAATATTTGTGTACAAAGATGACACATCACAGGTGGCCATAAAAAAGCCATCCTCCCATTCTCTCTCTTTTAGTATTCTTTAAACACTAGTGGAGTCTTTTAAGTAAGAATCTAAACTTCCTACATATTTTTGGAGGAACTTGTCCACGTACTGAGAAAGGTTTGAAGTAATGGAATCAATCCCCGAGACGATGGGCCTACCTGGGGGGTTAACTAGACTTTTATGCACCTTAGGCAAAAAGTAAAATATGGGAATCCTAGGATATTGAGGTTTAATGTATAAATATTCTTTTTCTGTTAAAATCCCTTTATCCTTCCCTTTATCTATAATTTTAAGTAATTTAGTTAAAAACTTCTTAGTTGGATCCATATCTAGCTTCCTATAAGTCTTTCTATCATTTAGTAGTCTCTCGGCCTCATTTTTGTAATTTTTACTGTCCATGATGACCAGGCCTCCTCCTTTATCAGCCATTTTGAATGTGATATCACTATTGTTTTGAAGTTGTTCTAGTAATTCTTTGTCCTTTTTATTTAAATTTCTTTTACATTTATTCTTTCTCCCTTCACTTTTCCTTAGGTCCATTAGGACCATTTTTTCGAAGGTTTCTAAATTGCTTCCTCTATCATTTTTCGGATAGAAGTTTGACTTCAATTTTAAATTAGTATGTTCGAATTTATCCACATTCGTGGTGGCTCTATCATTACATATATATTTTTCAATGGGGTTTTTTAGAAAGAACCGTTTGAGAGTTAGGTTCCTCACGTACTTCTTCACATTAATGTGAGTCTCAAATTTATTCAAAGTTCTGGATGGGGCAAATGATAACTCTAAATTCAAAACCCTCTCCTCATCTTTACTTAAAATTTTATTACTCAGATTAAAAATCCCTATTTTTTCTTTCTTAATTATTTCTGTCTCTTGGCTTCTATTCTTTCCATTCTTTCCCCTTCCTCCTCTAACTCCTCTAGTTGTCTTTTTCTTTCTCTTGATCCTAAAACCTTTTCTTCTTTTTCTTGTATACTCGTTTTTTTTTTGGGGTAATGGGCGTCCCTCCCTTCGGGGGCTTCGGTCTAAAAAATCCTTTTCTTCCCTGGTTAATTCTATTTGTTTCATACTATTACCTACCCCAAATTGATTATCTTTCAAATTGCTTAGGGGGGTGAATCTATTTGATGTTGGTATATCCAAATGTCTTTTTTCAAATGAATTTTCCTCCCTTCTTTTTTGTTGGTTGAAACCCCCTTGTTGATAATTATTCCCTTCCCTCCCATAATGTTCAGCATTCCTATTTCTCATATAACCTCCATTTCTATTTCTCTGAAAGTCATTTGAACTTTCATCCCTATATCCATTATGGTTCTCCCTCCATTGGTAATCCCTACTTCTAAAATAAATTTGCCCATTATATCTATTATCAAAATGATTATAATTATTGAACCTTCTATCATAATTCCGGTTCCATCCTCCTTGAAATCTATTCCTATAGCTCCCATTATTGTAACCTCCATTTCTATCTTCATAGTTATGTCCTCTATTATAATGGTTAACAGCTTTCCTGTTATTGGGTTCCCATGAGTTATTCTCCACTCTTTCATTCCCCGGTTCTTTAGCAACATTCATAGGTTCAGTGTCTCTCTGTGTATTTGCTGATTCTATGATATCCCTTTTAAATTTCTTATATAAATATAAACTCCCCCCTCTAGTTAAAATCTTATGAGATTAATGTTTCATTTCTTTTTAATGTGCATTGGGAATATGCTTTAATTTATTAATTCATCAATAAAATATTTGATTTCAGAGTAGTATTTTATTATGTATATCACTATTTTGTTGCATTCAAAATTGAAATAGCCTATATATGAATTGGTTTATGAATGACTGTGGAGTGGTTTACAATTGATTAAACATGTGTCTGTATTGATTCCCACATTTAACGTAAACTGGAAGGAAAAGAACAATTGACAAATCAGGAGCTACAGCTGGGTTTTTAAGAGAGCACAGGTGCAGGGTAAAGTATCTTGATAAAGACCCACACGGGTTGAAACGCGTAGAAGAATCACCCTGTCACTACACAAAAAACTACCTTTTTTCTGCTACTAGTCTATTTGATAGACAAAGACTGGAGAATAATCTTTCACCGCGTACTGTGTAAGTACTGAAGAGCGGTAAACAGAACCAGGACTAGAGGTCTTCCTACACCTCGTAATAGACTTGCGCAAGTCTGATTCACCTGGAGGTTCCGGAAACCAGGTGACGTAGGAGTCTTGGAAGCCGCCGGCGTGCGGTCGATTGTTTGCAACAGAGCGGTTGAAATACAAGTGGAGTAACGGTAAGAAGGCGGATAGCCTTAAAACATACAGGATTGTAACGGAGATTTCCGTAAAGTATTGAAGTCTTATGGACTACTCTTTTGCAAACTGAATACAGCGCCGGTGAAAAAAGACTGACGGCTGTTGTCACTTGGGATAATCAGTTTTTAAAGAGACTAATACCTGGCACTTTACCTTGCTGTAGCGGACCTGTCAAAAATTGCACTGTGCACAAACTTTTATCAGGAACAGACAAGATTACCTTTAAATCCTTTTTGGAAATATATTGCACCTTCTGGTTTTGATACGAATTCAAGCTTGCATTTATATTGTTTTTATATAATCATCTAGATTGATTTTGTTTTAGGGAGTGTGTGAACGGCTGAAAGAGCAACTATAGTTGGGAGTGAATGTGTATTGTTTTAGATATTGAATATTAATTGTTGTTTTAATCTTGAATATTAATTATCATTTTGGAACTGTTCACCAAATAAAATTTTTTTTTTTTTTAATATGTCAGATTTGTTTATTAATTAAATATTTTAATATAATTAAAACGGTAGTAGATTGGATATTATTTCCCTAAGTCTGATCTATTCTCTACAGAGGGAATTATAATTGTTTTGCATATCTACTGAATCTCCTGCTTTAAGCGCCCACTATTTATAAATCTGTTATGTGAGTAATTACACAACCCATCTAGTATTTACAGTCAGCATGCTGCTCGCTCAGGGAAATGTATGTATGTATGTATGTATGTGAGTAATTACACAACCCATCTAGTATTTACAGTCAGCATGCTGCTTGCTCAGGAAAATGTATGTATGTATGTATGTATGTATGTATGTGAGTAATTACACAACCCATCTAGTATTTACAGTCAGCATGCTGCTCGCTCAGGGAAATGTATGTATCTATGTATGTGAGTAATAACACAACCCATCTAGTATTTACAGTCAGCATGCTGGTAGCTCAGGGAAATATATGTATGTATGTATGTATGTATGTGAGTAATAACACAACCCATCTAGTATTTACAGTCAGCGTGCTGCTAGCTCAGGGAAATGTATGTATGTATGTGAGTAATTACACAACCCATCTAGTATTTACAGTCAGAATGCTGCTCGCTCAGGGAAATGTATGTATGTATGTATGTATGTAGGTGAGTAATTCCACAACCCATCTAGTATTTACAGTTAGCGTGCTGCTAGCTCAGGGAAATGTATGTATGTATGTATGTATGTGAGTAATTACACAACCCATCTAGTATTTACAGTCAGAATGCTGCCAACTCAGGGAAATGTATGTATGTATGTATGTATGTATGTGAGTAATTACACAACCCATCTAGTATTTACAGTCAGAATGCTGCTAGCTCAGGGAAATGTATGTATGTATGTGAGTAATTACACAACCCATCTAGTATTTACAGTCAGCATGCTGCTCGCTCAGGGAAATGTATGTATGTATTTGAGTAATTACACAACCCATCTAGTATTTACATTCAGCATCCTGCTCGCTCAGGGAAATGTATGTATGTATGTATGTACGTGAGTAATTACACAACCCATCTAGTATTTACAGTCAGCATGCTGCTAGCTCAGGGAAATGTATGTATGTATGTATGTATGTGAGTAATTACACAACCCATCTAGTATTTACAGTCAGAATGCTGCTAGCTCTGGGAAATGTATGTATGTATGTATGTATGTGAGTAATTACACAACCCATCTAGTATTTACAGTCAGAATGCTGCAAGCTCAGGGAAATGTATATAATGTATGTATGTGAGTAATTACACAACCAATCTAATATTTACAGTCAGCATGCTGCTCGCTCAGGGAAATGTATGTATGTATGTATGTATGTATGTAGGTGAGTAATTCCACAACCCATCTAGTATTTACAGTTAGCGTGCTGCTAGCTCAGGGAAATGTATGTATGTATGTATGTATGTGAGTAATTACAAAACCAATCTAGTATTTACAGTCAGAATGCTGCTAGCTCGAAGAAATGTATGTATGTATGTATGTGAGTAATTACACAACCAATCTAGTATTTACAGTCAGCATGCTGCTCGCTCAGGGATATGTATGTATGTATGTGAGTAATTACACAACCCATCTAGTATTTACAGTTAGCATGCTGCTCGCTCAGGGAAATGTATGTATATATGTAATTACACAACCCATATAGTATTTACAGTCAGCATGCTGCTCGCTCAGGGAAATGTATGTATGTATGTAATTACACAACCCATCTAGTATTTACAGTCAGCATGCTGCTCGCTCAGGGAAATGTATGTATGTATGTATGTGAGTAATTACACAACCCATCTAGTATTTACAGTCAGCATGCTGCTCGCTTAGTCAAATGTATGTATGTATGTATGTATGCGAGTAATTACACAACCCATCTAGTATTTACAGTTAGCATGCTGCTCGCTCAGGGAAATGTATGTATGTATGTATGTATGTATGTGAGTAATTACACAACCGATCTAGTATTTACAGTCAGCATGCTACTCGCTCAGGGAAATGTATGTATGTATGTATGCGAGTAATTACACAACCCATCTAGTATTTACAGTCAGCATGCTGCTAGCTCAGGGAAATGTATGTATGTATGTGAGTAATTACACAACCCATCTAGTATTTACAGTCAGCATGCTGCTAGCTCAGGGAAATGTATGTATGTATGTATGTGAGTAATTACACAACCCATCTAGTATTTACAGTAAGCATGCTGCTCGCTTAGGGAAATGTATGTATGTATGTGAGTAATTGCACAACCCATCTAGTATTTACAGTCAGCATGCTGCTAGCTCAGGGAAATGTATGTATGTATGTGAGTAATTACACAACCCATCTAGTATTTACAGTCAGCATGCTGCTAGCTCAGGGAAATGTAGGTATGTATGTATGTGAGTAATTACATAACCCATCTAGTATTTACAGTCAGCATGCTGCTCGCTCAGGGAAATGTGAGTAATTACACAACCCATCTAGTATTTACAGTCAGCATGCTGCTCGCTCAGGGAAATGTATGTATGTATGTATGTGAGTAATTACACAACCCATCTAGTATTTACAGTCAGCATGCTGCTCGCTCAAGGAAATGTATGTATGTATGTATGTATGTATGTATGTGAGTAATTACACAACCCATCTAGTATTTAAAGTCAGCATGCTGCTAGCTCAGGGAAATGTATGTATGTATGTATGTATGTATGTGAGTAATTACACAACCCATCTAGTATTTACAGTTAGCATGCTGCTCGCTCAGGGAAATGTATGTATGTATGTATGTATGTATGTGAGTAATTACACAACCCATCTAGTATTTACAGTCAGCATGCTGGTAGCTCAGGGAAATATATGTATGTATGTATGTGAGTAATAACACAACCCATCTAGTATTTACAGTCAGCGTGCTGCTAGCTCAGGGAAATGTATGTATGTATGTATGTATGTATGTATGTATGTATGTGAGTAATTACACAACCCATCTAGTATTTACAGTCTGCATGCTGCTAGCTCAGGGAAATGTATGTATGTATGTGAGTAATTAAACAACCCATCAAGTATTTACAGTCAGCATGCTGCTAGCTCAGGGAAATGTATGTTTGTATGTATGTGAGTAATTACACAACCCATCTAGTATTTACAGTCAGCATCCTGCTCGCTCAGTGAAATGTATGTATGTGAGTAATTACATAACCCATCTAGTATTTACAGTCAGAATGCTGCTAGCTCAGGGAAATGTATGTATGTATGTGAGTAATTACACAGCCCATCTAGTATTTACATTCAGCATCCTGCTCGCTCAGGGAAATGTATGTATGTGAGTAATTACACAACCCATCTAGTATTTACAGTCAGCATGCTGCTAGCTCAGGGAATTGTATGTATGTATGTATGTGAGTAATTACACAACCCATCTAGTATTTACAGTCAGCATGCTGCTCGCTCAGGGAAATGTATGTATGTGAGTAATTACACAGCCCATCTAGTATTTACAGTCAGCATGCTGCTAGCTCAGGGAATTGTATGTATGTATGTATGTGAGTAATTACACAACCCATCTAGTATTTACAGTCAGAATGCTGCTAGCTCAGGGAAATGTATGTATGTATGTATGTGAGTAATTACACAACCCATCTAGTATTTACAGTCAGCATGCTGCTAGCTCAGGGAATTGTATGTATGTATGTATGTATGTGAGTAATTACACAACCCATCTAGTATTTACAGTCAGCATGCTGCTCGCTCAGGGAAATGTATGTATGTGAGTAATTACACAGCCCATCTAGTATTTACAGTCAGCATGCTGCTCGCTGAGGGAAATGTATGTATGTATGTATGTATGTATGTATGTATGTGAGTAATTACACAACCCATGTAGTATTTACAGTCAGCATGCTGCAAGCTCAGGGAAATGTATGTATGTATGTGAGTAATTACACAATCCATCTAGTATTTACAGTCAGCATGCTGCTAGCTCAGGGAAATGTATGTATGTATGTATGTATGTATGTGAGTAATTACACAGCCCATCTAGTATTAACAGTCAGAATGCTGCTCGCTCAGGGAAATGTATGTATGTATGTAATTACACAACCCATCTAGTATTTACAGTCAGCATGCTGCTCGCTCAGGGAAATGTATGTATGTATGTATGTATCTATGTAAGTGATTAATTACACAACCCATCTAGTATTTACAGTCAGCATGCTGCTCGCTCTGGGAAATGTATGTATGTATGTGAGTAATTACACAGCCCATCTAGTATTTACAGTTAGCATGTTGCTCGCTCAGGGAAATGTATGTATGTATGTAATTACACAACCCATCTAGTATTTACAGTCAGCATGCTGCTCGCTCAGGGAAATGTATGTATGTATGTATGTATGTATGTGAGTAATTACACAACCCATCTAGTATTTACAGGCAGGATGCTGCTCGCTCAGGGAAATGTATGTATGTATGTAAGTAATTACACAACCCATCTAGTATTTACAGGCAGCATGCTGCTCGCTCAGGGAAATGTATGTATGTATGTATGTATGTATGTATGTGAGTAATTACACAACCAATCTAGTATTTACAGTCAGCATGCTGCTCGCTCAGGGAAATGTATGTATGTATGTATGTATGTATGTGAGTAATTACACAGCCCATCTAGTATTTACAGTCAGCATGTTGCTCGCTCAGGGAAATGTATGTATGTATGTATGTGAGTAATTACACAGCCCATCTAGTATTTACAGTCAGTATGCTGCTCGCTCAGGGAAATGTATGTATGTATGTATGTATGTATGTATGTATGTGAGTAATTACATAACCCATCTAGTATTTACAGTCAGCATGTTGCTCGCTCAGGGAAATGTATGTATGTATGTATGTATGTGAGTAATTACACAACCCATCTAGTATTTACAGTCAGCATGCTGCTCGCTCAGGGAAATGTATGTATGTATGTATGTGAGTAATTACACACTCAGTATGCTGCTCGCTCAGGGAAATGTATGTATGTATGTGAGTAATTACTTATCCCATATAGTATTTACCGTCAGCATGCTGCAAGCTCAGGGAAATGTATGTATGTATGTATGTGAGTAATTACACAATCCATCTAGTATTTACAGTCAGCATGCTGCTAGCTCAGGGAAATGTATGTATGTATGTATGTATGTGAGTAATTACACAACCCATCTAGTATTTACAGTCAGAATGCTGCTAGCTCAGGGAAAACAGAATTTATGCTTACCTGATAAATTACTTTCTCCAACGGTGTGTCCGGTCCACGGCGTCATCCTTACTTGTGGGATATTCTGTTCCCCAACAGGAAATGGCAAAGAGCCCAGCAAAGCTGGTCACATGATCCCTCCTAGGCTCCGCCTACCCCAGTCATTCGACCGACGTACAGGAGGAAATATGCATAGGAGAAACCATATGATACCGTGGTGACTGTAGTTAGAGAAAATAATTCATCAGACCTGATTAAAAAAACCAGGGCGGGCCGTGGACCGGACACACCGTTGGAGAAAGTAATTTATCAGGTAAGCATAAATTCTGTTTTCTCCAACATAGGTGTGTCCGGTCCACGGCGTCATCCTTACTTGTGGGAACCAATACCAAAGCTTTAGGACACGGATGAAGGGAGGGAGCAAATCAGGTCACCTAAATGGAAGGCACCACGGCTTGCAAAACCTTTCTCCCAAAAATAGCCTCCGAAGAAGCAAAAGTATCAAATTTGTAAAATTTGGCAAAAGTGTGCAGTGAAGACCAAGTCGCTGCCTTACATATCTGGTCAACAGAAGCCTCGTTCTTGAAGGCCCATGTGGAAGCCACAGCCCTAGTGGAGTGAGCTGTGATTCTTTCAGGAGGCTGCCGTCCGGCAGTCTCATAAGCCAATCGGATAATGCTTTTAAGCCAAAAAGAAAGAGAGGTAGAAGTTGCTTTTTGACCTCTCCTTTTACCAGAATAAACAACAAACAAAGAAGATGTTTGTCTGAAATCTTTAGTAGCCTCTAAATAGAATTTTAGAGCACGGACTACGTCCAGATTGTGTAACAAACGTTCCTTCTTTGAAACTGGATTCGGACACAAAGAAGGTACAACTATCTCCTGGTTAATATTTTTGTTGGAAACAACTTTCGGAAGAAAACCAGGCTTAGTACGCAAAACCACCTTATCTGCATGGAACACCAGATAGGGCGGAGAACACTGCAGAGCAGATAACTCTGAAACTCTTCTAGCAGAAGAAATTGCAACCAAAAACAAAACTTTCCAAGATAATAACTTAATATCTACGGAATGTAAGGGTTCAAACGGAACCCCTTGAAGAACTGAAAGAACTAGATTTAGACTCCAGGGAGGAGTCAAAGGTCTGTAAACAGGCTTGATTCTAACCAGAGCCTGAACAAACGCTTGAACGTCTGGCACAGCTGCCAGCCTTTTGTGAAGTAGAACAGATAAAGCAGAAATCTGTCCCTTCAGAGAACTTGCAGATAATCCTTTCTCCAAACCTTCTTGTAGAAAGGATAGAATCTTAGGAATTGTTATCTTGTTCCATGGGAATCCTTTAGATTCACACCAACAGATATATTTTTTCCATATTTTATGGTAAATTTTTCTAGTTACAGGCTTTCTAGCCTGAATCAGAGTATCTATTACAGAATCTGAAAACCCACGCTTTGATAAAATCAAGCGTTCAATCTCCAAGCAGTCAGTTGGAGGGAAACCAGATTCGGATGTTCGAATGGACCTTGAACAAGAAGGTCCTGTCTCAAAGGTAGCTTCCATGGTGGAGCCGATGACATATTCACCAGGTCTGCATACCAAGTCCTGCGTGGCCACGCAGGAGCTATCAAGATCACCGAAGCCCTCTCCTGATTGATCCTGGCTACCAGCCTGGGAATGAGAGGAAACGGTGGGAATACATAAGCTAGGTTGAAGGTCCAAGGTGCTACTAGTGCATCTACTAGAGTCGCCTTGGGATCCCTGGATCTGGACCCGTAACAAGGAACCTTGAAGTTCTGACGAGAGGCCATCAGATCCATGTCTGGAATGCCCCATAATTGAGTTATTTGGGCAAAGATTTCCGGATGGAGTTCCCACTCCCCCGGATGGAATGTCTGACGACTCAGAAAATCCGCTTCCCAATTTTCCACTCCTGGGATGTGGATTGCAGACAAGTGGCAGGAGTGATCCTCCGCCCATTGAATTATCTTGGTCACTTCCTCCATCGCCAGGGAACTCCTTGTTCCCCCCTGATGGTTGATATATGCAACAGTCGTCATGTTGTCTGATTGAAACCTTATGAATTTGGCCCTTGCTAGATGAGGCCAAGCTTTGAGAGCATTGAATATCGCTCTCAGTTCCAGAATGTTTATCGGGAGAAGAGATTCTTCCCGAGACCATAGACCCTGAGCTTTCAGGGGTTCCCAGACCGCGCCCCAGCCCACCAGACTGGCGTCGGTCGTGACAATGACCCACTCTGGTCTGCGGAAGCTCATTCCCTGTGACAGGTTGTCCAGGATCAGCCACCAACGGAGTGAATCTCTGGTCTTTTGATCTACTTGAATCGTCGGAGACAAGTCTGTATAATCCCCATTCCACTGTCTGAGCATGCACAGTTGTAATGGTCTTAGATGAATTCGTGCAAAAGGAACTATGTCCATTGCTGCAACCATCAATCCTATTACTTCCATGCACTGCGCTATGGAAGGACGAAGAACAGAATGAAGTACTTGACAAGAGCTTAGAAGTTTTGATTTTCTGACCTCTGTCAGAAAAATCCTCATTTCTAAGGAATCTATTATTGTTCCCAAGAAGGGAACTCTTGTTGACGGGGACAGAGAACTTTTTTCTTTGTTCACTTTCCATCCGTGAGATCTGAGAAAGGCTAGGACGATGTCCGTATGAGCCTTTGCTTTTGACAGAGACGACGCTTGAATCAGGATGTCGTCCAAGTAAGGTACTACTGCAATGCCCCTTGGTCTTAGAACCGCTAGAAGGGACCCTAGTACCTTAGTGAAAATTCTCGGAGCAGTGGCTAATCCGAATGGAAGTGCCACAAACTGGTAATGCTTGTCTAGAAAAGCGAACCTTAGGAACTGATGATGTTCTTTGTGGATAGGAATATGTAAGTACGCATCCTTTAAATCCACCGTGGTCATAAATTGACCTTCCTGGATGGTAGGAAGGATCGTTCGAATGGTTTCCATTTTGAACGATGGAACCCTTAGAAATTTGTTTAGGATCTTGAGATCTAAAATTGGTCTGAATGTTCCCTCTTTTTTGGGAACTATGAACAGGTTGGAGTAAAACCCCATCCCTTGTTCTCCTATTTGAACTGGATGAATTACTCCCATCTTTAACAGGTCTTCTACACAATGTAAGAATGCCTGTCTTTTTATTTGGTTTGAAGATAATTGAGACCTGTGGAACCTTCCCCTTGGGGGTAGTTCCTTGAATTCCAGGAGATAACCCTGAGAAACTATTTCTAGTGCCCAAGGATCCTGAACATCTCTTGCCCAAGCCTGAGCAAAGAGAGAAAGTCTGCCCCCCACCAGATCCGGTCCCGGATCGGGGGCCATCCCTTCATGCTGTTTTGGTAGCAGTGGCAGGCTTCTTGGCCTGCTTACCCTTGTTCCAGCCTTGCATCGGTCTCCAGGCTGGTTTGGGTTGAGAAGTATTACCCTCTTGCTTAGAGGATGTAGAATTAGAGGCTGGTCCGTTTCTGCGAAAGGGACGAAAATTAAGCTTATTTTTAGCCTTAAAAGACCTATCCTGAGGAAGGGCGTGGCCCTTTCCCCCGGTGATGTCTGAAATAATCTCTTTCAAATCAGGACCAAACAGTGTTTTACCCTTGAAAGGGATGTTAAGCAATTTTGTCTTGGAAGACACATCCGCTGACCAAGACTTTAGCCAAAGCGCTCTGCGCGCCACGATAGCAAACCCTGAATTTTTCGCCGCTAATCTAGCTAATTGCAAAGCGGCATCTAAAATAAAAGAGTTAGCCAATTTAAGTGCTTGAACTCTGTCCATAACCTCCTCATACGAAGATTCTTTATTGAGCGACTTTTCTAGTTCTTCGAACCAGAAACACGCTGCCGTAGTGACAGGAACATTGCATGAAATTGGTTGTAGAAGGTAACCTTGCTGAACAAACATCTTTTTAAGCAAACCCTCTAATTTTTTATCCATAGGATCTTTGAAAGCACAACTATCTTCTATAGGAATAGTAGTGCGTTTGTTTAGAGTAGAAACCGCCCCCCTCGACCTTGGGGACTGTCTGCCATAAGTCCTTTCTGGGGTCGACTATAGGAAATAATTTCTTAAATATAGGGGGAGGCACCAAAGGTATGCCGGGCCTTTCCCACTCCTTATTTACTATGTCCGCCACCCGCTTGGGTATAGGAAAAGCATCGGGGGGCACCGGAACCTCTAGGAACTTGTCCATCTTACATAATTTCTCTGGAATGACCAAATTGTCACAATCATCCAGAGTAGATAATACCTCCTTAAGCAGTGCGCGGAGATGTTCTAATTTAAATTTAAAAGTTACAACATCAGGTTCAGCTTGTTGAGAAATTTTTCCTGAATCTGAAATTTCTCCCTCAGACAAAACCTCCCTCCTGGCCCCTTCAGATTGGTGTGAGGGTATGTCAGAACAGTTATCATCAGCGTCCTCTTGCTCTTCAGTGTTTAAAACAGAGCAATCGCGCTTTCTCTGATAAGTAGGCATTTTGGATAAAATGTTTGCAATAGAATTATCCATTACAGCCGTTAATTGTTGCATGGTAATAAGTATTGGCGCACTAGATGTACTAGGGGCCTCTTGTGTGGGCAAAACTGGTGTAGACACAGAAGGGGATGATGCAGTATCATGCTTACTCCCCTCATTTGAGGAATCATCTTGGGCAATATCATTATCTGTGGCATCATTGTCCCTACTTTGTTTGGACACTATGGCACAATCATCACATATATTTAAATGGGGAGAAACCTTGGCTTTCATACATATAGAACAAAATTTCACCACAGTGTCTTAAAGCCTTAAAAGTATTGCACACCAAATTTGAAAGCTTTAACCCTTAAAATAACGGAACCGGAGCCGTTTTTACATTTAACCCCTATACAGTCCCAGGTATCTGCTTTGCTGAGACCCAACCAAGCCCAGAGGGGAATACGATACCAAATGACGCCTTATATAAGCTTTTTCAGTGGTTCTTAGCTCCTCACACATGCATCTGCATGCCTTGCTCTCCAAAAACAACTGCGCATTAGTGGCGCGAAAATGAGGCTCTGCCTATGACTAGAAAAGGCCCCCATCTGAAAAAGGTGTCCAATACAGTGCCTGCCGTTTTTTTACAACAATCCCCAAGATTATAATAACTATTAAGAGTTATAATCTGCCAAATATGCTTAGCAAAGTAATCGTTTTAGCCCAGAAAAATGTCTACCAGTTTTTTAAGCCCTTATAAAGCCCTTTATTCTTTTACTTAATCTAAGAAAATGGCTTACCGGTCCCCATAGGGGAAATGACAGCCTTCCAGCATTACATAGTCTTGTTAGAAATGTGGCCAGTCATACCTCAAGCAGAAAAGTCTGCCAACTGTTTCCCCCAACTGAAGTTACTTCATCTCAACAGTCCTGTGTGGAAACAGCAATCGATTTTAGTAACGTTTGCTAAAATCATCTTCCTCTTACAAACAGAAATCTTCTTCTCTTTTCTGTTTCAGAGTAAATAGTACATACCAGCACTATTTTAAAATAACAAACACTTGATTGAAGGATAAAAACTACATTTAAACACCAAAAAACTCTTAACCATCTCCGTGGAGATGTTGCCTGTACAACGGCAAAGAGAATGGCTGGGGAAGGCGTAGCCTAGGAGGGATCATGTGACCAGCTTTGCTGGGCTCTTTGCCATTTCCTGTTGGGGAGGAGAATATCCCACAAGTAAGGATGACGCCGTGGACCGGACACACCTATGTTGGAGAAATGTATGTATGTATGTGAGTAATTACACAGCCCATCTAGTATTTACAGTCAGCATGCTGCTCGCTCAGGGAAATGTATGTATGTGAGTAATTACACAGCCCATCTAGTATTTACAGTCAGCATGCTGCTCGCTGAGGGAAATGTATGTATGTATGTATGTATGTATGTATGTATGTGAGTAATTACACAACCCATCTAGTATTTACAGTCAGCATGCTGCACGCTCAGGGAAATGTATGTATGTATGTGAGTAATTACACAATCCATCTAGTATTTACAGTCAGCATGCTGCTAGCTCAGGGAAATGTATGTATGTATGTATGTATGTATGTGAGTAATTACACAGCCCATCTAGTATTAACAGTCAGCATGCTGCTCGCTCAGGGAAATGTATGTATGTATGTAATTACACAACCCATCTAGTATTTACAGTCAGCATGCTGCTCGCTCAGGGAAATGTATGTATGTATGTATGTATCTATGTAAGTGATTAATTACACAACCCATCTAGTATTTACAGTCAGCATGCTGCTCGCTCTGGGAAATGTATGTATGTATGTGAGTAATTACACAGCCCATCTAGTATTTACAGTTAGCATGTTGCTCGCTCAGGGAAATGTATGTATGTATGTAATTACACAACCCATCTAGTATTTACAGTCAGCATGCTGCTCGCTCAGGGAAATGTATGTATGTATGTATGTATGTATGTGAGTAATTACACAACCCATCTAGTATTTACAGGCAGGATGCTGCTCGCTCAGGGAAATGTATGTATGTATGTAAGTAATTACACAACCCATCTAGTATTTACAGGCAGCATGCTGCTCGCTCAGGGAAATGTATGTATGTATGTATGTATGTATGTATGTGAGTAATTACACAACCAATCTAGTATTTACAGTCAGCATGCTGCTCGCTCAGGGAAATGTATGTATGTATGTATGTATGTATGTGAGTAATTACACAGCCCATCTAGTATTTACAGTCAGCATGTTGCTCGCTCAGGGAAATGTATGTATGTATGTATGTGAGTAATTACACAGCCCATCTAGTATTTACAGTCAGTATGCTGCTCGCTCAGGGAAATGTATGTATGTATGTATGTATGTATGTATGTATGTATGTGAGTAATTACATAACCCATCTAGTATTTACAGTCAGCATGTTGCTCGCTCAGGGAAATGTATGTATGTATGTATGTATGTGAGTAATTACACAACCCATCTAGTATTTACAGTCAGCATGCTGCTCGCTCAGGGAAATGTATGTATGTATGTATGTGAGTAATTACACACTCAGTATGCTGCTCGCTCAGGGAAATGTATGTATGTATGTGAGTAATTACTTATCCCATATAGTATTTACCGTCAGCATGCTGCAAGCTCAGGGAAATGTATGTATGTATGTATGTGAGTAATTACACAATCCATCTAGTATTTACAGTCAGCATGCTGCTAGCTCAGGGAAATGTATGTATGTATGTATGTATGTGAGTAATTACACAACCCATCTAGTATTTACAGTCAGAATGCTGCTAGCTCAGGGAAAACAGAATTTATGCTTACCTGATAAATTACTTTCTCCAACGGTGTGTCCGGTCCACGGCGTCATCCTTACTTGTGGGATATTCTGTTCCCCAACAGGAAATGGCAAAGAGCCCAGCAAAGCTGGTCACATGATCCCTCCTAGGCTCCGCCTACCCCAGTCATTCGACCGACGTACAGGAGGAAATATGCATAGGAGAAACCATATGATACCGTGGTGACTGTAGTTAGAGAAAATAATTCATCAGACCTGATTAAAAAAACCAGGGCGGGCCGTGGACCGGACACACCGTTGGAGAAAGTAATTTATCAGGTAAGCATAAATTCTGTTTTCTCCAACATAGGTGTGTCCGGTCCACGGCGTCATCCTTACTTGTGGGAACCAATACCAAAGCTTTAGGACACGGATGAAGGGAGGGAGCAAATCAGGTCACCTAAATGGAAGGCACCACGGCTTGCAAAACCTTTCTCCCAAAAATAGCCTCCGAAGAAGCAAAAGTATCAAATTTGTAAAATTTGGCAAAAGTGTGCAGTGAAGACCAAGTCGCTGCCTTACATATCTGGTCAACAGAAGCCTCGTTCTTGAAGGCCCATGTGGAAGCCACAGCCCTAGTGGAGTGAGCTGTGATTCTTTCAGGAGGCTGCCGTCCGGCAGTCTCATAAGCCAATCGGATAATGCTTTTAAGCCAAAAAGAAAGAGAGGTAGAAGTTGCTTTTTGACCTCTCCTTTTACCAGAATAAACAACAAACAAAGAAGATGTTTGTCTGAAATCTTTAGTAGCCTCTAAATAGAATTTTAGAGCACGGACTACGTCCAGATTGTGTAACAAACGTTCCTTCTTTGAAACTGGATTCGGACACAAAGAAGGTACAACTATCTCCTGGTTAATATTTTTGTTGGAAACAACTTTCGGAAGAAAACCAGGCTTAGTACGCAAAACCACCTTATCTGCATGGAACACCAGATAGGGCGGAGAACACTGCAGAGCAGATAACTCTGAAACTCTTCTAGCAGAAGAAATTGCAACCAAAAACAAAACTTTCCAAGATAATAACTTAATATCTACGGAATGTAAGGGTTCAAACGGAACCCCTTGAAGAACTGAAAGAACTAGATTTAGACTCCAGGGAGGAGTCAAAGGTCTGTAAACAGGCTTGATTCTAACCAGAGCCTGAACAAACGCTTGAACGTCTGGCACAGCTGCCAGCCTTTTGTGAAGTAGAACAGATAAAGCAGAAATCTGTCCCTTCAGAGAACTTGCAGATAATCCTTTCTCCAAACCTTCTTGTAGAAAGGATAGAATCTTAGGAATTGTTATCTTGTTCCATGGGAATCCTTTAGATTCACACCAACAGATATATTTTTTCCATATTTTATGGTAAATTTTTCTAGTTACAGGCTTTCTAGCCTGAATCAGAGTATCTATTACAGAATCTGAAAACCCACGCTTTGATAAAATCAAGCGTTCAATCTCCAAGCAGTCAGTTGGAGGGAAACCAGATTCGGATGTTCGAATGGACCTTGAACAAGAAGGTCCTGTCTCAAAGGTAGCTTCCATGGTGGAGCCGATGACATATTCACCAGGTCTGCATACCAAGTCCTGCGTGGCCACGCAGGAGCTATCAAGATCACCGAAGCCCTCTCCTGATTGATCCTGGCTACCAGCCTGGGAATGAGAGGAAACGGTGGGAATACATAAGCTAGGTTGAAGGTCCAAGGTGCTACTAGTGCATCTACTAGAGTCGCCTTGGGATCCCTGGATCTGGACCCGTAACAAGGAACCTTGAAGTTCTGACGAGAGGCCATCAGATCCATGTCTGGAATGCCCCATAATTGAGTTATTTGGGCAAAGATTTCCGGATGGAGTTCCCACTCCCCCGGATGGAATGTCTGACGACTCAGAAAATCCGCTTCCCAATTTTCCACTCCTGGGATGTGGATTGCAGACAAGTGGCAGGAGTGATCCTCCGCCCATTGAATTATCTTGGTCACTTCCTCCATCGCCAGGGAACTCCTTGTTCCCCCCTGATGGTTGATATATGCAACAGTCGTCATGTTGTCTGATTGAAACCTTATGAATTTGGCCCTTGCTAGATGAGGCCAAGCTTTGAGAGCATTGAATATCGCTCTCAGTTCCAGAATGTTTATCGGGAGAAGAGATTCTTCCCGAGACCATAGACCCTGAGCTTTCAGGGGTTCCCAGACCGCGCCCCAGCCCACCAGACTGGCGTCGGTCGTGACAATGACCCACTCTGGTCTGCGGAAGCTCATTCCCTGTGACAGGTTGTCCAGGATCAGCCACCAACGGAGTGAATCTCTGGTCTTTTGATCTACTTGAATCGTCGGAGACAAGTCTGTATAATCCCCATTCCACTGTCTGAGCATGCACAGTTGTAATGGTCTTAGATGAATTCGTGCAAAAGGAACTATGTCCATTGCTGCAACCATCAATCCTATTACTTCCATGCACTGCGCTATGGAAGGACGAAGAACAGAATGAAGTACTTGACAAGAGCTTAGAAGTTTTGATTTTCTGACCTCTGTCAGAAAAATCCTCATTTCTAAGGAATCTATTATTGTTCCCAAGAAGGGAACTCTTGTTGACGGGGACAGAGAACTTTTTTCTTTGTTCACTTTCCATCCGTGAGATCTGAGAAAGGCTAGGACGATGTCCGTATGAGCCTTTGCTTTTGACAGAGACGACGCTTGAATCAGGATGTCGTCCAAGTAAGGTACTACTGCAATGCCCCTTGGTCTTAGAACCGCTAGAAGGGACCCTAGTACCTTTGTGAAAATTCTCGGAGCAGTGGCTAATCCGAATGGAAGTGCCACAAACTGGTAATGCTTGTCTAGAAAAGCGAACCTTAGGAACTGATGATGTTCTTTGTGGATAGGAATATGTAAGTACGCATCCTTTAAATCCACCGTGGTCATAAATTGACCTTCCTGGATGGTAGGAAGGATCGTTCGAATGGTTTCCATTTTGAACGATGGAACCCTTAGAAATTTGTTTAGGATCTTGAGATCTAAAATTGGTCTGAATGTTCCCTCTTTTTTGGGAACTATGAACAGGTTGGAGTAAAACCCCATCCCTTGTTCTCCTATTTGAACTGGATGAATTACTCCCATCTTTAACAGGTCTTCTACACAATGTAAGAATGCCTGTCTTTTTATTTGGTTTGAAGATAATTGAGACCTGTGGAACCTTCCCCTTGGGGGTAGTTCCTTGAATTCCAGGAGATAACCCTGAGAAACTATTTCTAGTGCCCAAGGATCCTGAACATCTCTTGCCCAAGCCTGAGCAAAGAGAGAAAGTCTGCCCCCCACCAGATCCGGTCCCGGATCGGGGGCCATCCCTTCATGCTGTTTTGGTAGCAGTGGCAGGCTTCTTGGCCTGCTTACCCTTGTTCCAGCCTTGCATCGGTCTCCAGGCTGGTTTGGGTTGAGAAGTATTACCCTCTTGCTTAGAGGATGTAGAATTAGAGGCTGGTCCGTTTCTGCGAAAGGGACGAAAATTAAGCTTATTTTTAGCCTTAAAAGACCTATCCTGAGGAAGGGCGTGGCCCTTTCCCCCGGTGATGTCTGAAATAATCTCTTTCAAATCAGGACCAAACAGTGTTTTACCCTTGAAAGGGATGTTAAGCAATTTTGTCTTGGAAGACACATCCGCTGACCAAGACTTTAGCCAAAGCGCTCTGCGCGCCACGATAGCAAACCCTGAATTTTTCGCCGCTAATCTAGCTAATTGCAAAGCGGCATCTAAAATAAAAGAGTTAGCCAATTTAAGTGCTTGAACTCTGTCCATAACCTCCTCATACGAAGATTCTTTATTGAGCGACTTTTCTAGTTCTTCGAACCAGAAACACGCTGCCGTAGTGACAGGAACATTGCATGAAATTGGTTGTAGAAGGTAACCTTGCTGAACAAACATCTTTTTAAGCAAACCCTCTAATTTTTTATCCATAGGATCTTTGAAAGCACAACTATCTTCTATAGGAATAGTAGTGCGTTTGTTTAGAGTAGAAACCGCCCCCTCGACCTTGGGGACTGTCTGCCATAAGTCCTTTCTGGGGTCGACTATAGGAAATAATTTCTTAAATATAGGGGGAGGCACCAAAGGTATGCCGGGCCTTTCCCACTCCTTATTTACTATGTCCGCCACCCGCTTGGGTATAGGAAAAGCATCGGGGGGCACCGGAACCTCTAGGAACTTGTCCATCTTACATAATTTCTCTGGAATGACCAAATTGTCACAATCATCCAGAGTAGATAATACCTCCTTAAGCAGTGCGCGGAGATGTTCTAATTTAAATTTAAAAGTTACAACATCAGGTTCAGCTTGTTGAGAAATTTTTCCTGAATCTGAAATTTCTCCCTCAGACAAAACCTCCCTCCTGGCCCCTTCAGATTGGTGTGAGGGTATGTCAGAACAGTTATCATCAGCGTCCTCTTGCTCTTCAGTGTTTAAAACAGAGCAATCGCGCTTTCTCTGATAAGTAGGCATTTTGGATAAAATGTTTGCAATAGAATTATCCATTACAGCCGTTAATTGTTGCATGGTAATAAGTATTGGCGCACTAGATGTACTAGGGGCCTCTTGTGTGGGCAAAACTGGTGTAGACACAGAAGGGGATGATGCAGTATCATGCTTACTCCCCTCATTTGAGGAATCATCTTGGGCAATATCATTATCTGTGGCATCATTGTCCCTACTTTGTTTGGACACTATGGCACAATCATCACATATATTTAAATGGGGAGAAACCTTGGCTTTCATACATATAGAACAAAATTTCACCACAGTGTCTTAAAGCCTTAAAAGTATTGCACACCAAATTTGAAAGCTTTAACCCTTAAAATAACGGAACCGGAGCCGTTTTTACATTTAACCCCTATACAGTCCCAGGTATCTGCTTTGCTGAGACCCAACCAAGCCCAGAGGGGAATACGATACCAAATGACGCCTTATATAAGCTTTTTCAGTGGTTCTTAGCTCCTCACACATGCATCTGCATGCCTTGCTCTCCAAAAACAACTGCGCATTAGTGGCGCGAAAATGAGGCTCTGCCTATGACTAGAAAAGGCCCCCATCTGAAAAAGGTGTCCAATACAGTGCCTGCCGTTTTTTTACAACAATCCCCAAGATTATAATAACTATTAAGAGTTATAATCTGCCAAATATGCTTAGCAAAGTAATCGTTTTAGCCCAGAAAAATGTCTACCAGTTTTTTAAGCCCTTATAAAGCCCTTTATTCTTTTACTTAATCTAAGAAAATGGCTTACCGGTCCCCATAGGGGAAATGACAGCCTTCCAGCATTACATAGTCTTGTTAGAAATGTGGCCAGTCATACCTCAAGCAGAAAAGTCTGCCAACTGTTTCCCCCAACTGAAGTTACTTCATCTCAACAGTCCTGTGTGGAAACAGCAATCGATTTTAGTAACGTTTGCTAAAATCATCTTCCTCTTACAAACAGAAATCTTCTTCTCTTTTCTGTTTCAGAGTAAATAGTACATACCAGCACTATTTTAAAATAACAAACACTTGATTGAAGGATAAAAACTACATTTAAACACCAAAAAACTCTTAACCATCTCCGTGGAGATGTTGCCGGTGCAACGGCAAAGAGAATGACTGGGGTAGGCGGAGCCTAGGAGGGATCATGTGACCAGCTTTGCTGGGCTCTTTGCCATTTCCTGTTGGGGAAGAGAATATCCCACAAGTAAGGATGACGCCGTGGACCGGACACACCTATGTTGGAGAAATGTATGTATGTATGTGAGTAATTACACAGCCCATCTAGTATTAACAGTCAGAATGCTGCTCGCTCAGGGAAATGTATGTATGTATGTAATTACACAACCCATCTAGTATTTACAGTCAGCATGCTGCTCGCTCAGGGAAATGTATGTATGTATGTATGTATATATGTATCTATGTAAGTGATTAATTACACAACCCATCTAGTATTTACAGTCAGCATGCTGCTCGCTCAGGGAAATGTATGTATGTATGTGAGTAATTACACAACCCATCTAGTATTTACAGTCAGCATGCTGCTCGCTCAGGGAAATGTATATATGTATGTATGTATGTATGTATGTATGTATGTGAGTAATTACACAGCCCATCTAGTATTTACAGTCAGCATGCTGCTCGCTCAGGGAAATGTATGTATGTATGTATGTGAATAATTACACAACCCATCTAGTATTTACAGTCAGCATGCTGCTCGCTCTGGGAAATGTATGTATGTATGTGAGTAATTACACAGCCCATCTAGTATTTACAGTTAGCATGTTGCTCGCTCAGGGAAATGTATGTATGTATGTAATTACACAACCCATCTAGTATTTACAGTCAGCATGCTGCTCGCTCAGGGAAAAGTATGTATGTATGTATGTATGTATGTATGTGAGTAATTACACAACCCATCTAGTATTTACAGGCAGCATGCTGCTCGCTCAGGGAAATGTATGTATGTATGTATGTATGTATGTGAGTAATTACACAACCAATCTAGTATTTACAGTCAGCATGCTGCTCGCTCAGGGAAATGTATGTATGTATGTATGTGAGTAATTACACAGCCCATCTAGTATTTACAGTCAGCATGTTGCTCGCTCAGGGAAATGTATGTATGTATGTATGTAGGTGAGCAATTACACAACCCATCTAGTATTTACAGTCAGCATGCTGCTAGCTCAGGGAAATGTATGTATGTATGTATGTATGTATGTATGTGAGTAATTACACAGCCCATCTAGTATTTACAGTCCGCATGCTGCTCGCTCAGGGAAATGTATGTATGTATGTGAGTAATTACATAACCCATCTAGTATTTACAGTCAGCATGTTGCTCGCTCAGGGAAATGTATGTATGTATGTATGTATGTATGTATGTATGTGAGTAATTACACAACCCATCTAGTATTTACAGTCAGCATGCTGCTAGCTCAGGGAAATGTATGTATGTATGTATGTATGTATGTGAGTAATTACACAGCCCATCTAGTATTTACAGTCAGCATGCTGCTCGCTCAGGGAAATGTATGTATGTATGTGAGTAATTACATAACCCATCTAGTATTTACAGTCAGCATGCTGCTAGCTCAAGGAAATGTATGTATGTATGTGAGTAATTACACAACCCATCTAGTATTTACAGTCAGCATGCTGCTCGCTCAGGGAAAGGTATGTATGTATGTATGTATGTGAGTAATTACACAGCCCATCTAGTATTTACAGTCAGCATGCTGCTCACTCAGGGAAATGTATGTATGTATGTATGTATGTGAGTAATTACACAACCCATCTAGTATTTACAGTCAGCATGCTGCTCGCTCAGTGAAATGTATGTATGTATGTGAGTAATTACACAACCCATCTAGTATTTACAGTCAGCATGCTGCTAGCTCAGGGAAATGTATGTATGTATGTAATTACACAACCCATCTAGAATTTACAGTCAGCATGCTGCTCGCTCAGGGAAATTTATGTATGTGAGTAATTACACAGCCCATCTAGTATTTACAGTCAGCATGTTGCTCACTCAGGGAAATGTATGTATGTATGTATGTATGTGAGTAATTACACAGCCCATCTAGTATTTACAGTCAGCATGCTGCTCGCTCACGGAAATGTATGTATGTATGTATGTAATTACACAACCCATCTAGTATTTACAGTCAGCATGTTGCTCACTCAGGGAAATGTATGTATGTATGTATGTATGTGAGTAATTACACAACCATCTAGTATTTACAGTCAGCATGTTGCTCACTCAGGGAAATGTATGTATGTATGTGAGTAATTACACAACCCATCTAGTATTTACAGTCAGCATGCTGCTCGCTCAGGGAAATGTATGTATGTATGTATGTATGTATGTATGTGAGTAATTACACAGCCCATCTAGTATTTACAGTCAGCATGCTGCTCGCTCAGGGAAATGTATGTATGTATGTATGTATGTATGTATGTATGTATGTGAGTAATTACACAGCCCATCTAGTATTTACAGTCAGCATGTTGCTCGCTCAGGGAAATGTATGTATGTATGTATGTATGTGAGTAAGAATATTAAGCTTAGATCTAGTTGGGATAATAATCCTTGGACTACATTTATTTAGAGTACATTGTAATATTTACTTTTTACCCTAGCTTATGGTGTATTAGTCAAATAAGTGGAGATACAGCAATATCATGCTAGATGGCATGATTGGATGGTGTCTGTGTAAATATACCATTCAAGCAAGGTCCGTAGCGCTTAAGATATGTTATTATAAGACTTTTATGATTACACATTTAGCACATTGGGGGTAGTAAACTATGAATGTACACACTAAGTTCAGACAGAGGTACCTAACAATGCTAACAAAAATCTCACTTACTAAGCAATTATTTTACACATACCCAGTATACAGGATAGCAGGTGTAACAATTCAATTTTAGCTCAGACAGCCAATGAAATCAAGGTGGGTGGTATAATAGCCGCCCCATTTACTGTGACTAAAGTGTCTATGATTAAGGCCAGTCAAGGCCGAAACATGTCAGACTAGTCTCCCTTGTCTGTGCTATATGTTTTTAATAGCGTGTTGCCTATTTTAAAATGAAGAAATAAAGTTCCAGATTGTTTTACTCAGCCGGTTTTGTTTGGTTGAATTGTATGTGAGTAATTACACAGCCCATCTAGTATTTACAGTCAGCATGCTGCTCGCTCAGGGAAATGTATGTATGTAATTACACAACCCATCTAGTATTTACAGTCAGCTTGCTGCTCGCTCAGGGAAATGTATGTATGTATGTGAGTAATTACACAACCCATCTAGTATTTACAGTCAGCATGCTGCTCGCTCAGGGATATGTATGTATGTATGTGAGTAATTACACAACCCATCTAGTATTTACAGTCAGCATGCTGCTCGCTCAGTGAAATGTATGTATGTATGTATGTATGTGAGTAATTACACAGCCCATCTAGTATTTACAGTCAGCATGCTGCTCGCTCAGGGAAATGTATCAATGTATGTATGTATGTATGTATGTGAGTAATTACACAGCCCATCTAGTATTTACAGTCAGCATGCTGCTCGCTCAGGGAAATGTATATATGTATGTATGTATGTGAGTAATTACACAACCCATCTAGTATTTACAGTCAGCATGCTGCTCGCTCAGGGAAATGTATGTATGTATGTATGTATGTATGTATGTATGTGAGTAATTACACAGCCCATCTAGTATTTACAGTCAGCATGCTGCTCGCTCAGGGAAATGTATATATGTATGTATGTATGTATGTGAGTAATTACACAGCCCATCTAGTATTTACAGTCAGCATGCTGCTAGCTCAGGGAAATGTATGTATGTATGTATGTGAGTAATTACACAACCCATCTAGTATTTACAGTCAGCATGCTGCTCGCTCAGGGAAATGTATGTATGTATGTATGTGAGTAATTACACAACCCATCTAGTATTTACAGTCAGCATGCTGCTCGCTCAGGGAAATGTATCTATGTATGTAAGTATGTGAGTAATTACACAACCCATCTAGTATTTACAGTCAGCATGCTGCTCGCTCAGGGAAATGTATGTATGTATGTGAGTAATTACACAACCCATCTAGTATTCACAGTCAGCATGCTGCTTGCTCAGGGAAATGTATGTATGTATGTATGTATGTATGTGAGTAATTACACAACCCATCTAGTATTTACAGTCAGCATGCTGCTCGCTCAGGGAAATGTATGTATGTATGTGAGTAATTACACAACCCATCTAGTATTTACAGTCAGCATGCTGCTCGCTCAGGGAAATGTATATATGTATGTATGTATGTATGTATGTATGTATGTGAGTAATTACACAGCCCATCTAGTATTTACAGTCAGCATGCTGCTCGCTCAGGGAAATGTATGTATGTATGTATGAGTAATTACACAACCCATCTAGTATTTACAGTCAGCATGCTGCTAGCTCAGGGAAATGTATGTATGTATGTATGTATGTGAGTAATTACACAACCCATCTAGTATTTACAGTCAGCATGCTGCTCGCTCAGGGAAATGTATGTATGTATGTGAGTAATTACACAACCCATCTAGTATTTAAAGTCAGCATGCTGCTCGCTCAGGGAAATGTATCTATGTATGTATGTATGTGAGTAATTACACAGCCCATCTAGTATTTACAGTCAGCATGCTGCTTGCTCAGGGAAATGTATGTATGTATGTATGTATGTGAGTAATTACACAACCCATCTAGTATTTACAGTCAGCATGCTGCTCGCTCAGGGAAATGTATGTATGTATGTATGTATGTATGTATGTGAGTAATTACACAGCCCATCTAGTATTTACAGTCAGCATGCTGCTTGCTCAGGGAAATGTATGTATGCATGTGAGTAATTACACAGCCCATCTAGTATTTACAGTCAGCATGCTGCTCGCTCAGGGAAATGTATGTATGTATGTATGTATGTGAGTAATTACACAACCCATCTAGTATTTACAGGCAGCATGCTGCTCGCTCAGGGAAATGTATGTATGTATGTATGTATGTATGTATGTATGTGAGTAATTACACAACCCATCTAGTATTTACAGTCAGCATGTTGCTCGCTCAGGGAAATGTATGTATGTATGTATGCGAGTAATTACACAACCCATCTAGTATTTACAGTCAGCATGCTGCTCGCTGAGGGAAATGTATGTATGTATGTATGTATGTGAGTAATTACATAACCCATCTAGTATTTACAGTCAGCATGCTGCTAGCTCAGGGAAATGTATGTATGTATGTGAGTAATTACACAACCCATCTAGTATTTACAGTCAGCATGCTGCTCGCTCAGGGAAATGTATGTATGTATGTATGTATGTGAGTAATTACACAGCCCATCTAGTATTTACAGTCAGCATGCTGCTCGCTCAGGGAAATGTATGTATGTATGTAATTACACAACCCATCTAGTATTTACAGTCAGCATGCTGCTCGCTCAGGGAAATGTATGTATGTATGTATGTATGTATGTATGTGAGTAATTACACAACCCATCTAGTATTTACAGTCAGCATGCTGCTAGCTCAGGGAAATGTATGTATGTATGTATGTATGTATGTATGTACGTACGTACGTAATTACACAACCCATCTAGTATTTACAGGCAGCATGCTGCTCGCTCAGGGAAATGTATATATGTATGTATGTGAGTAATTACACAACCAATCTAATATTTACAGTCAGCATGCTGCTCGCTCAGGGAAATGTATGTATGTATGTATGTATGTGAGTAATTACACAACCCATCTAGTATTTACAGTCAGCATGCTGCTAGCTCAGGGAAATGTATGTATGTATGCATGTGAGTAATTACACAACCCATCTAGGATTTACAGTCAGAATGCTGCTAGCTCAGGGAAATGTATGTATGTGAGTAATTACACAGCACATCTAGTATTTACAGTCAGCATGCTGCTCGCTCAGGGAAATGTATGTATGTATGTGTGTGAGTAATTACACAACCCATCTAGTATTTACAGTCAGCATGTTGCTCGCTCAGGGAAATGTATGTATGTAATTACACAACCCATCTAGTATTTACAGTCAGCATGCTGCTCGCTCAGGGAAATGTATGTATGTATGTATGTATGTGAGTAATTACACAACCCATCTAGTATTTACAGTCAGCATGCTGCTCGCTCAGGGAAATGTATGTATGTGAGTAATTACACAGCCCATCTAGTATTTACAGTCAGCATGCTGCTCGCTCAGGGAAATGTATGTATGTGAGTAATTACACAGCCCATCTAGTATTTACAGTCAGCATGCTGCTCGCTCAGGGAAATGTATGTATGTATGTGAGTAATTACACAGCCCATCTAGAATTTACAGTCAGCATGCTGCTCGCTCAGGGAAATGTATGTATGTATGTAATTACACAACCCATCTAGTATTTACAGTCAGCATGCTGCTCGCTCAGGGAAATGTATGTATGTATGTATGTATGTATGAGTAATCACACAACCCATCTTGTATTTACAGTCAGCATGCTGCTCGCTCAGTGAAATGTATGTATGTATGTGAGTAATTACACAACCCATCTAGTATTTACAGTCAGCATGCTGCTCGCTCAGTGAAATGTATGTATGTATGTATGTATGTATGTATGTAAGTGAGTAATTACACAACCCATCTAGTATTTACAGTCAGAATGCTGCTAGCTCAGGGAAATGTATGTATGCATGTATGTATGTATGTGAGTAATTACACAGCCCATCTAGTATTTACAGTCAGCATGCTGCTCGCTCAGGGAAATGTATCTATGTATGTATGTATGTGAGTAATTACACAACCCATCTAGTATTTACAGTGAGCATGCTGCTCACTCAGGGAAATGTATGTATGTATGTATGTATGTATGTATGTATGTATGTGAGTAATTACACAGCACATCTAGTATTTACAGTCAGCATGCTGCTCGCTCAGGGAAATGTATGTATGTGAGTAATTACACAGCCCATCTAGTATTTACAGTCAGCATGTTGCTCACTCAGGGAAATGTATGTATGTATGTATGTATGTATGTATGTGTTACGGTACCAACAGGATACCAAGGGTTAATACCAGATGACAATGTCCTGCATAGACAATCAGCAATTCACAACCCCGATCAGTTTCCCCTCAAACATGAGACCAAGCTCCACATTTCAGGTTTAAAACAGAATGACATTTATTAAAGGCTATGCCTAGTATTTATGCAGGTCTGACCCCCCCCCCCCCCAGATGGGGGTTGAAAGACTGTTGTACATTACATGGAGGGAACAAGCCCTTTGATATGATACAATAGAATTATATTACTTAAACACTTCAACAACAAGACACTCTTGGCTCTTCTTATCACTTAGGCGTTTTCTCTCTGAGGGTGATCAAACAATGGAATTCTTATCACTAACTAAATTATGGTTGGAGCCAGCAACTTGTGTTTAGAAAATAGTTTCTTAAAGCTAAACACAGTTAACTCCTTCAGTCCTGACAGAAGGGTCTGTCACATAGCTCCCCCCTTGTGGAACACTCCGGCAGACCCGGCTTGACCCTTTTGCGGGTCAACCTGGGGATGACCGGACTAGGATGTGGTAGGCATGTCAGTTTGCTGGGACAATCCATCTGTATTCCCGTTATGAGAGAGAATTCCTGTCCATACAAACAAGGGTTCAAATTCCTCAGTGCCCAGACCAGGGCCAAACAGTCCTTCAAAATCCCATCAGCTTCTTTACGAGTTTTCTGTACCTGCTCTTTATAGGTATCCACAATCCCTTCATACTGACATAGGGTGCCCTTGAGTTGCTGCACCTCACTATGAGCCAGCGTCAGCTTCTCCTCAAGTGTCGCTAAGTTTGTCTTTAAGGTTTCATGTCCCACTCTCAAGCTGGTGTTTTCTGCAGTCTGTCGGTGCAGCTTGTCTAGCAGAGATTCACGTTCTAAACGTGCTTTTTCCTCTGCGCTCCTCTTCTCCTTCATCAGTGCATTGTAACGGGACCTCCACATATCAATAGCGGATAGAGATTTACTGAGCTCAGCATCCTGGGGCTTAGCAGCAGGTGGGTCAGTCTCTGCTGCACGGATCTGGGCACGGGTAGTCACAGGGTTAACATCAGCGGGACCCATAGGAGCGTAGGCAGAAACAAGGGGGGCCAAGTCATTTCCAAGAAGAACATCAGCAGGTAAGTCCTTCTTGACCCCCACATTCACAGGTCTAGCGCCCACTCCCCAATCCAAATGTACCCTGGCAACAGGTAGGCTGAACACATCGCCCCCTGCTACCCTCACAGCCATAGTGTCTCCAGTGTACTGTTTCTCAGACACCAAGTTCTTTTGAAGCAAGGTCATGGTAGCACCAGTATCCCGTAGACCACTGACCTTCTTCCCATTCACTTTAACCAGTTGCCGGTTATTCCGGTGGGCAGCTTGCACAAGGTCTGCCTCATGTAGGATGCTCCAGCATTCTTGCGCCTCTATGTAGCGGGCCGCAGGCTGAGGATTACGTGGGATTCCGCCGGCGGGTCTTCTCCAGGACTGCGCTTGGTTCGCTGCGTTTAGGGGACACTCTGGTCTTTTGTGCCCTAGTTGCAAATTGAACAGGGCTCTCTGAGGGTAGTTCGTGGCCAAAGGCCGTGTGGTATAGCGGTGCGCCGGGGGTTGGTAACTGGCAGCTGCTGGGGTGACTGGGGGTCTGTACTCCACTCTAGCAGGGAGCTTAGTGGTAGCAGTGTCCAGTTTGCGGGCATCCGTATACTCATCTGCCAAGCGAGCCGCTTCATGCAGGGTGGAGGGTTTACGGTCTCGAACCCACTCTCGAACTCCTGCGGGTAACTTGTCGAAGCAATGTTCCATCAGGAATAGCTGCAGCACCTCTTCCCCAGATACGGCTTGGCACCCCGCTATCCAGTGAGCTGCTGTGCAGTGCACCTTACATGCCCACTCAAGGTAGGAATCACCAGCTAATTTAACAGTGTCTCTGAACCGCCTCCGGTATGCCTCCGGTGTAACCGCATACCTGGAGAGCAGAGCCTCTTTTACAGTATTATAATCCCCGACTTCCTCATCTGGAATGGCCCGAAAAGCCTCACTGGCCCGGCCGGATAATTTTCCGGATATCATGACCCAGTCCTCTGCGGGTACCTTGTGTAGTGCACATTGCCTCTCAAAATCCGCAAGGTACCCATCAATCTCTCCTTCTGTTTCCAGGAAGTTTTTAAAAGCTGCAAAATTTACTTTTCTCTTTTCCACTGGGTTTGCTGCAGCGCCGCTTTGGCGAAGTAGGTTGGCCTCCACAGCTGCTATGACCCGGTCGATAATTTCCGCAGATGGGTTGGGGCCATAATGTGCCAGTCTTATTTTAACCGCCCGATCAAAGCTTGCTTCTGCGGGGGTTCTGTCTGCTATGCTGGGCCCATTGGTTCCTTCTGTCCCTGGTACGCTTTCCATCTTAGTCAGTATTGTAATAATCCCCCTCTTCCTGAGGTTACTGGCATGTGTAGTTGCTCTTCTGGGCGATAAGGTTCATTCCGTCGCTTGCCACCAATTGTTACGGTACCAACAGGATACCAAGGGTTAATACCAGATGACAATGTCCTGCATAGACAATCAGCAATTCACAACCCCGATCAGTTTCCCCTCAAACATGAGACCAAGCTCCACATTTCAGGTTTAAAACAGAATGACATTTATTAAAGGCTATGCCTAGTATTTATGCAGGTCTGACCCAGATGGGGGTTGAAAGACTGTTGTACATTACATGGAGGGAACAAGCCCTTTGATATGATACAATAGAATTATATTACTTAAACACTTCAACAACAAGACACCCTTGGCTCTTCTTATCACTTAGGCGTTTTCTCTCTGAGGGTGATCAAACAATGGAATTCTTATCACTAACTAAATTATGGTTGGAGCCAGCAACTTGTGTTTAGAAAATAGTTTCTTAAAGCTAAACACAGTTAACTCCTTCAGTCCTGACAGAAGGGTCTGTCACAGTATGTAATTACACAACCCATCTAGTATTTACAGTCAGCATGTTGCTCACTCAGGGAAATGTATGTATGTATGTATGTATGTGAGTAATTACACAGCCCATCTAGTATTTACAGTCAGAATGCTGCTAGCTCAGGGAAATAAATGTATGTATATATGTATGTATGTATGTATGTATGTGAGTAATTACACAGCCCATCTAGTATTTACAGTCAGCATGTTGCTCGCTCAGGGAAATGTATGTATGTATGTATGTATGTGAGTAAGAGTATTAAGCTTAGATCTAGTTGGGATAATAATCATTGGACTACATTTATTTAGAGTACATTGTAATATTTACTTTTTACCCTAGCTTATGGTGTATTAGTCAAATAAGTGGAGATACAGCAATATCATGCTAGATGGCATGATTGGATGGTGTCTGTGTAAATATACCATTCAAGCAAGGTCCGTAGCGCTTAAGATATGTTATTATAAGACTTTTATGATTACACATTTAGCACATTGGGGGTAGTAAACTATGAATGTACACACTAAGTTCAGACAGAGGTACCTAACAATGCTAACAAAAATCTCACTTACTAAGCAATTATTTTACACATACCCAGTATACAGGATAGCAGGTGTAACAATTCAATTTTAGCTCAGACAGCCAATGAAATCAAGGTGGGTGGTATAATAGCCGCCCCATTTACTGTGACTAAAGTGTCTATGATTAAGGCCAGTCAAGGCCGAAACATGTCAGACTAGTCTCCCTTGTCTGTGCTATATGTTTTTAATAGCGTGTTGCCTATTTTAAAATGAAGAAATAAAGTTCCAGATTGTTTTACTCACCCGGTTTTGTTTGGTTGAATTGTATGTGAGTAATTACACAGCCCATCTAGTATTTACAGTCAGCATGCTGCTCGCTCAGGGAAATGTATGTATGTATGTAATTACACAACCCATCTAGTATTTACAGTCAGCTTGCTGCTCGCTCAGGGAAATGTATGTATGTATGTGAGTAATTACACAGCCCATCTAGTATTTACAGTCAGCATGCTGCTCGCTCAGGGAAATGTATCTATGTATGTATGTGAGTAATTACACAGCCCATCTAGTATTTACAGTCAGCATGCTGCTCGCTCAGGGAAATGTATGTATGTATGTATGTGAGTAATTACACAACCCATCTAGTATTTACAGTCAGCATGCTGCTCGCTCAGGGAAATGTATCTATGTATGTATGTGAGTAATTACACAACCCATCTAGTATTTACAGTCAGCATGCTGCTAGCTCAGGGAAATGTATGTATGTATGTATGTGAGTAATTACACAACCCATCTAGTATTTACAGTCAGCATGCTGCTCGCTCAGGGAAATGTATCTATGTATGTATGTATGTGAGTAATTACACAGCCCATCTAGTATTTACAGTCAGCATGCTGCTTGCTCAGGGAAATGTATGTATGTGAGTAATTACACAACCCATCTAGTATTTACAGTCAGCATGCTGCTCGCTCAGGGAAATGTATGTATGTACTGTATGTATGTGAGTAATTACACAGCCCATCTAGTATTTACAGTCAGCATGCTGTTTGCTCAGGGAAATGTATGTATGTATGTATGTATGTGAGTAATTACACAACCCATCTAGTATTTACAGTCAGCATGCTGCTTGCTCAGGGAAATGTATGTATGTATGTATGTATGTGAGTAATTACACAACCCATCTAGTATTTACAGTCAGCATGCTGCTAGCTCAGGGAAATGTATGTATGTATGTGAGTAATTACACAACCCATCTAGTATTTACAGTCAGCATGCTGCTCGCTCAGGGAAATGTATGTATGTATGTATGCATGTATGTATGTATGTGAGTAATTACACAGCCCATCTAGTATTTACAGTCAGCATGCTGCTCGCTCAGGGAAATGTATGTATGTATGTGAGTAATTATACAGCCCATCTAGTATTTACAGTCAGCATGCTGCTCGCTCAGGGAAATGTATGTATGTATGTGAGTAATTACACAGCCCATCTAGTATTTACAGTCAGCATGCTGCTCGCTCAGGGAAATGTATGTATGTATGTGAGTAATTACACAACCCATCTAGTATTTACAGTCAGCATGCTGCTCGCTCAGGGAAATGTATGTATGTATGTATGTATGTATGTATGTGAGTAATTACACAGCCCATCTAGTATTTACAGTCAGCATGCTGCTCGCTCAGGGAAATGTATGTATGTATGTGAGTAATTACACAGCCCATCTAGTATTTACAGTCAGCATGCTGCTCGCTCAGGGAAATGTATGTATGTGAGTAATTACACAGCCCATCTAGTATTTACAGTCAGCATGCTGCTCGCTCAGGGAAATGTATGTATGTATGTATGTATGTATGTATGTATGTGAGTAATTACACAGCCCATCTAGTATTTACAGTCAGCATGCTGCTCGCTCAGGGAAATGTATGTATGTATGTATGTGAGTAATTACACAGCCCATCTAGTATTTACAGTCAGCATGCTGCTCGCTCAGGGAAATGTATGTATGTATGTGAGTAATTACACAGCCCATCTAGTATTTACAGTCAGCATGCTGCTCGCTCAGGGAAATGTATGTATGTATGTATGTATGTATGTATGTGAGTAATTACACAGCCCATCTAGTATTTACAGTCAGCATGCTGCTCGCTCAGGGAAATGTATGTATGTATGTATGTATGTGAGTAATTACACAGCCCATCTAGTATTTACAGTCAGCATGCTGCTCGCTCAGGGAAATGTATGTATGTATGTGAGTAATTACAGAGCCCATCTAGTATTTACAGTCAGCATGCTGCTCGCTCAGGGAAATGTATGTATGTATGTGAGTAATTACACAGCCCATCTAGTATTTACAGTCAGCATGCTGCTCGCTCAGGGAAATGTATGTATGTATGTATGTATGTATGTGAGTAATTACACAGCCCATCTAGTATTTACAGTCAGCATGCTGCTCGCTCAGGGAAATGTATGTATGTATGTATGTGAGTAATTACACAGCCCATCTAGTATTTACAGTCAGCATGCTGCTCGCTCAGGGAAATGTATGTATGTATGTGAGTAATTACACAGCCAATCTAGTATTTACAGTCAGCATGCTGCTTGCTCAGGGAAATGTATGTATGTATGTATGTATGTGAGTAATTACACAGCCCATCTAGTATTTACAGTCAGGATGCTGCTCGCTCAGGGAAATGTATGTATGTATGTGAGTAATTACACAACCCATCTAGTATTTACAGTCAGCATGCTGCTCGCTCAGGGAAATGTATGTATGTATGTATGTATGTATGTATGTGAGTAATTACACAGCCCATCTAGTATTTACAGTCAGCATGCTGCTCGCTCAGGGAAATGTATGTATGTATGTATGTGAGTAATTACACAACCCATCTAGTATTTACAGTCAGCATGCTGCTCGCTCAGGGAAATGTATGTATGTGAGTAATTACACAACCCATCTAGTATTTACAGTCAGCATGCTGCTTGCTCAGGGAAATGTATGTATGTGAGTAATTACACAACCCATCTAGTATTTACAGTCAGAATGCTGCTAGCTCAGGGAAATGTATGTATGTATGTATGTATGTGAGTAATTACACAGCCCATCTAGTATTTACAGTCAGCATGCTGCTTGCTCAGAGAAATGTATGTATGTATGTGAGTAATTACACAGCCCATCTAGTATTTACAGTCAGCATGCTGCTAGCTCAGGGAAATGTATGTATGTATGTATGTGAGTAATTACACAGCCCATCTAGTATTTACAGTCAGTATGCTGCTCGCTCAGGGAAATGTATGTATGTGAGTAATTACACAACCCATCTAGTATTTACAGTCAGTATGCTGCTCGCTCAGGGAAATGTATGTATGTGAGTAATTACACAACCCATCTAGTATTTACAGTCAGTATGCTGCTCGCTCAGGGAAATGTATTTATATATCGCATCTCTAAGACTTGAGAGCTTTCAGAAGGCGTTACCTCTTTCCCTTTAGCTACCATGAGAGGGCTCAGTCCGCTTACCTGTGAACGCTTGCTGCAAGTGAGCAGGCAAACCGGCGTGAGAGACAGTGGGAGTGTGCGGGGAGGTCGTCTGTAAACCTTTCAGTAAATCTAAAGGAGTGGAGAGATGGAAGAACATGGTGACTACCGAACCAGAGCACCCAGAGAAAGTGACACACAGAATGGAAGATGAAAGGGATGAGACAGAGGGAGGTGCCCACTGCATCTGCACAGCTAGGTGAGGGGGCACATAATACAGACTACACTGTGTGAACAAACGTAATATCAAGGGTTAACTACACATAAAGCTCCCTCATGTTAACCTTCTGATGCAGTTATTGTGATATTAGTGCCCTCGGGCCTGTAGCAGGTGCTCACATACTGGGGGCACTTCTGCTCTCACTATATCAAGATTGACAGTAAATATAACAGTTTAGATACTAATTACATACAAAGCCACATCGGATTGGATATTGTTTCACAAGATTCAGCAGTTCTTACTCTGAGTGAGGTTGTGATGAAAAGCTGCTGAGGTAGAACCAGGGGATGTTACGCCGGCAGCGTCACTTCCAAAACTAAGTAGCTCCAACGGAAACTGGAATGGCATCGTGACAGGGACAAGTCCGCCAAGCATTCCAAAGGGGCTCAGCGAGGCAGGGGTCACGTTAGAATTTGTGACAGACAGCTGCGGTGCCATGAGGGTCAGAGGTGAAGCGTTTGCTAGAAGAGAAGCTGCAGCGGACTGAAACACGAACAACATATTTGTAAATAACAATTCTGGTACAAAACAGCAGTAAATAACCATCATATAACCCCAGTACTTAAAGGGACACAATCAAAATTAAACTTTCATTATTCAGATAGAGCAGCAATTTTAAACAACTTTCCAATTTACTTCCATTAACAAAATGTGCACAGTCTTTTTATATTTATACTTTTTGAGTCACCAGCTCCTACTGAGCATGTGCAAGAATAAGTGTGTATATTGCTGTCACGTGGTACGTGTATGCATTTGTGATTGGCTGATGGGTGTCACATGGTACAGGGGGAGTGGAAAAAGACAACTTTAAAATTGTCAGAAAACAAATCTACTACTCATTTGTAGTTCAGACTAAGTGCTATTGCATTGTCTTGTTATCTTGCATTTGTTGATTATGCAAATCTACTGTGTTGACTGATCCTTTAAGTCATTTACCTTCTCATCCTGTTAACCTGTTGTAATTTTACACCTTATAAAAATAGAGCTGGCATTTTTTTCACTCCCACACAGACCAGGTACTTTAAGAAAACAGAGTTACTTGGTAGAGATCCTTTAAAGGCGCGCTTTAACCCCTTAAGGACCAGCGATGTACCCTGTATGTCGCTCGCCTTTTTTTGGGACTTGATTGTTTTATAGCGCGGTCTTGCCACCAGCGTTGAGACTGCTCTATTCCACAAAGCCTGCTGGAGGGAGAGCATTAATAGTGTGTTCTTGCTAGACTTGTGCTATTATGTCCTGAAAAAACCCTTAACGACCAGTGACATACAGGGTACATTGTGGTCATTAAGGGGTTAATACAATATTCTCCCCTTTAGCGTGCTCCCAATTATCCATGCGCTGGAGCTCAAGAAATGGTCTACAGACCGTCACCGCTCCTTTTTGCTGCCTGCGCAGATTATCCTTTTAAAGAGTAACCACAACTGTGAATGCAACAGATTATTTCTAGTGGCATCAGTGCACAGCACCGTAAACATCAAAAGCTTGCTGCCCTCATTGTGACTCAGCACGGCTAAGGTTTTACACTGAGGTTTAACGAACCTACATTACACAACGTTGCTATACTATTCCCTCTCATTCATTATGAACAAATAGAATTAACTATACATGTTCTTACAAGAATTTACTCACCGTGAAACCATGACAGCACCTGAAGAGGAGGATTGTGGGGAGTTTACAAACAATATGAGAGTTAGGCCTAAGACACAAAATGACTAATAGGAAACGGATCCTGGTGACAAGACATGCAGGTCTTTAGCAAATGTTTAGCATCTAACCATGTAGACACAGGTGTTACACTATGATCTAAGCTTAGACCACAAGATGAGGCAGTAACTAGAATGTAGTGTAGGGGCATAAAGATGCCAAGGGCAAGCCACAAATAGAAAAAAAAAGTGTGCCCACAAGCAAAAGAACTTCACCTAAAGGGTAGAGGGGTATGTGAAGGCCTATGGCACATGTATTTGTCCCAGATCCATTGCTGCAAAAATGGCAGTGTCATTCTAAAATACATTTTCTGAAAGGGGGAAGCGGCTTTGTATCCTGATCAAAATATTTCACAAACCAAATGTGAGAGAGATGGACTAAACCTAATGAAACGAGCTAGGTGGCCAACAAACCAGGGTTTTACAGGAGGGTGCAGAGATGGAACATGAAGCTTTGTGGTGGAGTTAGGGAGAGACCAAGAGAAAGATCTGGATTTCCAGGAAGGCTCTGTCAGCAGCTGGAACGTAAGGAGGATGGATGTCAGAAGGAAGAGCTTCTGGGGAGAGACAGGAAGGAGAAGGGTGAGGCTTTCCTCTTCATATGGGCTCCAGTCAAACAGAAGCTTGTTAAAGGGCAGAGCACAAACCTTGACATAGATGCTCCCGCTGCTAACCAGGTCTTAAAAACAGAATTTATGTTTACCTGATAAATTACTTTCTCCAACGGTGTGTCCGGTCCACGGCGTCATCCTTACTTGTGGGATATTCTCTTCCCCAACAGGAAATGGCAAAGAGCCCAGCAAAGCTGGTCACATGATCCCTCCTAGGCTCCGCCTACCCCAGTCATTCGACCGACGTAAAGGAGGAATATTTGCATAGGAGAAACCATATGATACCGTGGTGACTGTAGTTAAAGAAAATAAATTATCAGACCTGATTAAAAAACCAGGGCGGGCCGTGGACCGGACACACAGTTGGAGAAAGTAATTTATCAGGTAAACATAAATTCTGTTTTCTCCAACATAGGTGTGTCCGGTCCACGGCGTCATCCTTACTTGTGGGAACCAATACCAAAGCTTTAGGACACGGATGAAGGGAGGGAGCAAATCAGGTCACCTAAATGGAAGGCACCACGGCTTGCAAAACCTTTCTCCCAAAAATAGCCTCAGAAGAAGCAAAAGTATCAAACTTGTAAAATTTGGTAAAAGTGTGCAGTGAAGACCAAGTCGCTGCCCTACATATCTGATCAACAGAAGCCTCGTTCTTGAAGGCCCATGTGGAAGCCACAGCCCTAGTGGAATGAGCTGTGATTCTTTCAGGAGGCTGCCGTCCAGCAGTCTCATAAGCCAATCTGATGATGCTTTTAATCCAAAAAGAGAGAGAGGTAGAAGTTGCTTTTTGACCTCTCCTTTTACCAGAATAAACAACAAACAAGGAAGATGTTTGTCTAAAATCCTTTGTAGCATCTAAATAGAATTTTAGAGCGCGAACAACATCCAAATTGTGCAACAAACGTTCCTTCTTTGAAACTGGATTCGGACACAAAGAAGGCACGACTATCTCCTGGTTAATGTTTTTGTTAGAAACAACTTTCGGAAGAAAACCAGGTTTAGTACGTAAAACCACCTTATCTGCATGGAACACCAGATAAGGAGGAGAACACTGCAGAGCAGATAATTCTGAAACTCTTCTAGCAGAAGAAATTGCAACCAAAAACAAAACTTTCCAAGATAATAACTTAATATCAACGGAATGTAAGGGTTCAAACGGAACCCCCTGAAGAACTGAAAGAACTAAGTTGAGACTCCAAGGAGGAGTCAAAGGTTTGTAAACAGGCTTGATTCTAACCAGAGCCTGAACAAAGGCTTGAACATCTGGCACAGCTGCCAGCTTTTTGTGAAGTAACACAGACAAGGCAGAAATCTGTCCCTTCAAGGAACTTGCAGATAATCCTTTCTCCAATCCTTCTTGAAGAAAGGATAGAATCTTAGGAATTTTTACCTTGTCCCAAGGGAATCCTTTAGATTCACACCAACAGATATATTTTTTCCATATTTTGTGGTAAATTTTTCTAGTTACAGGCTTTCTGGCCTGAACAAGAGTATCAATAACAGAATCTGAGAACCCTCGTTTTGATAAGATCAAGCGTTCAATCTCCAAGCAGTCAGTTGGAGTGAGACCAGATTCTGATGTTCGAACGGACCTTGAACAAGAAGGTCTCGTCTCAAAGGTAGCTTCCATGGTGGAGCCGATGACATATTCACCAGATCTGCATACCAAGTCCTGCGTGGTCACGCAGGAGCTATCAAGATCACCGATGCCCTCTCCTGATTGATCCTGGCTACCAGCCTGGGGATGAGAGGAAACGGCGGGAATACATAAGCTAGTTTGAAGGTCCAAGGTGCTACTAGTGCATCTACTAGAGTCGCCTTGGGATCCCTGGATCTGGACCCGTAGCAAGGAACCTTGAAGTTCTGACGAGAGGCCATCAGATCCATGTCTGGAATGCCCCACAGTTGAGTAATTTGGGCAAAGATTTCCGGATGGAGTTCCCACTCCCCCGGATGTAATGTCTGACGAATCAGAAAATCCACTTCCCAATTTTCCACTCCTGGGATGTGGATTGCAGACAGGTGGCTATGGAAGGAAGAGGAACGGAATGAAGTATTTGACAAGAGTTTAGAAGTTTTGTTTTTCTGGCCTCTGTCAGAAAAATCCTCATTTCTAAGGAGTCTATTATTGTTCCCAAGAAGGGAACCCTTGTTGACGGAGATAGAGAACTCTTTTCTACGTTCACTTTCCATCCGTGAGATCTGAGAAAGGCCAGGACTATGTCCGTGTGAGCCTTTGCTTGAGGAAGGGACGACGCTTGAATCAGAATGTCGTCCAAGTAAGGTACTACTGCAATGCCCCTTGGTCTTAGCACCGCTAGAAGGGACCCTAGTACCTTTGTGAAAATCCTTGGAGCAGTGGCTAATCCGAAAGGAAGTGCCACGAACTGGTAATGCTTGTCCAGGAATGCGAACCTTAGGAACCGATGATGTTCCTTGTGGATAGGAATATGTAGATACGCATCCTTTAAATCCACCGTGGTCATGAATTGACCTTCCTGGATGGAAGGAAGAATTGTTCGAATGGTTTCCATTTTGAACGATGGAACCTTGAGAAACTTGTTTAGGATCTTGAGATCTAAGATTGGTCTGAACGTTCCCTCTTTTTTGGGAACTACGAACAGATTGGAGTAGAACCCCATCCCTTGTTCTCCTAATGGAACAGGATGAATCACTCCCATTTTTAACAGGTCTTCTACACAATGTAAGAATGCCTGTTTTTTTATGTGGTCTGAAGACAATTGAGACCTGTGGAACCTCCCCCTTGGGGGAAGCCCCTTGAATTCCAGAAGATAACCTTGGGAGACTATTTCTAGCGCCCAAGGATCCAGAACATCTCTTGCCCAAGCCTGAGCGAAGAGAGAGAGTCTGCCCCCCACCAGATCCGGTCCCGGATCGGGGGCCAACATTTCATGCTGTCTTGGTAGCAGTTGCAGGTTTCTTGGCCTGCTTTCCCTTGTTCCAGCCTTGCATTGGTCTCCAGGCTGGCTTGGCTTGAGAAGTATTACCCTCTTGCTTAGAGGACGTAGCACTTGGGGCTGGTCCGTTTCTACGAAAGGGACGAAAATTAGGTTTATTTTTGGCCTTGAAAGACCTATCCTGAGGAAGGGCGTGGCCCTTACCCCCAGTGATATCAGAGATAATCTCTTTCAAGTCAGGGCCAAACAGCGTTTTCCCCTTGAAAGGAATGTTAAGCAATTTGTTCTTGGAAGACGCATCAGCTGACCAAGATTTCAACCAAAGCGCTCTGCGCGCCACAATAGCAAACCCAGAATTTTTCGCCGCTAACCTAGCCAATTGCAAAGTGGCGTCTAGGGTGAAAGAATTAGCCAATTTGAGAGCACGGATTCTGTCCATAATCTCCTCATAAGGAGGAGAATCACTAGTGATCGCCTTTTCTAGCTCATCGAACCAGAAACACGCGGCTGTAGTGACAGGGACAATGCATGAAATTGGTTGTAGAAGGTAACCTTGCTGAACAAACATCTTTTTAAGCAAACCTTCTAATTTTTTATCCATAGGATCTTTGAAAGCACAACTATCTTCTATGGGTATAGTGGTGCGTTTGTTTAAAGTAGAAACCGCCCCCTCGACCTTGGGGACTGTCTGCCATAAGTCCTTTCTGGGGTCGACCATAGGAAACAATTTTTTAAATATGGGGGGAGGGACGAAAGGTATACCGGGCCTTTCCCATTCTTTATTTACAATGTCCGCCACCCGCTTGGGTATAGGAAAAGCTTCTGGGGGCCCCGGGACCTCTAGGAACTTGTCCATTTTACATAGTTTCTCTGGGATGATCAAATTCTCACAATCATCCAGAGTGGATAACACCTCCTTAAGCAGAGCGCGGAGATGTTCCAACTTAAATTTAAATGTAATCACATCAGGTTCAGCTTGTTGAGAAATTTTCCCTGAATCTGAAATTTCTCCCTCAGACAAAACCTCCCTGGCCCCCTCAGACTGGTGTAGGGGCCCTTCAGAAACAATATCATCAGCGTCCTCATGCTCTTCAGTATTATCTAAAACAGAGCAGTCGCGCTTACGCTGATAAGTGGGCATTTTGGCTAAAATGTTTTTGATAGAATTATCCATTACAGCCGTTAATTGTTGCATAGTAAGGAGTATTGGCGCGCTAGATGTACTAGGGGCCTCCTGAGTGGGCAAGACTGGTGTAGACGAAGTAGGGGATGATGCAGTACCATGCTTACTCCCCTCACTTGAGGAATCATCTTGGGCATCATTTTCTCTAAATTTTGTGTCACATAAATCACATCTATTTAAATGAGAAGGAACCTTGGCTTCCCCACATTCAGAACACAGTCTATCTGGTAGTTCAGACATGTTAAACAGGCATAAACTTGATAACAAAGTACAAAAAACGTTTTAAAATAAAACCGTTACTGTCACTTTAAATTTTAAACTGAACACACTTTATTACTGCAATTGCGAAAAAGTATGAAGGAATTGTTCAAAATTCACCAAAATTTCACCACAGTGTCTTAAAGCCTTAAAAGTATTGCACACCAAATTTGGAAGCTTTAACCCTTAAAATAACGGAACCGGAGCCGTTTTTATCTTTAACCCCTTTACAGTCCCTGGTATCTGCTTTGCTGAGACCCAACCAAGCCCAAAGGGGAATACGATACCAAATGACGCCTTCAGAAAGTCTTTTCTATGTATCAGAGCTCCTCACACATGCGACTGCATGTCATGCTTCTCAAAAACAAGTGCGCAATACCGGCGCGAAAATGAGACTCTGCCTATGATTAGGGAAAGCCCCTAGAGAATAAGGTGTCCAAAACAGTGCCTGCCGATATTATTTTACAAAATACCCAGATTAAAATGATTCCTCAAGGCTAAATATGTTTATATATGAATCGATTTAGCCCAGAAAATGTCTACAGTCTTAAAAAGCCCTTGTGAAGCCCTTATTTACTGTCTGTAATAAAAATGGCTTACCGGATCCCATAGGGAAAATGACAGCTTCCAGCATTACATCGTCTTGTTAGAATGTGTCATACCTCAAGCAGCAAAATTCTGCTCACTGTTCCCTCAACTGAAGTTAATTCCTCTCAACAGTCCTGTGTGGAACAGCCATCGATTTTAGTAACGGTTGCTAAAATCATTTTCCTCTTACAAACAGAAATCTTCATCTCTTTTCTGTTTCAGAGTAAATAGTACATACCAGCACTATTTTAAAATAACAAACTCTTGATTGAATAATAAAAACTACAGTTAAACACTAAAAAACTCTAAGCCATCTCCGTGGAGATGTTGCCTGTACAACGGCAAAGAGAATGACTGGGGTAGGCGGAGCCTAGGAGGGATCATGTGACCAGCTTTGCTGGGCTCTTTGCCATTTCCTGTTGGGGAAGAGAATATCCCACAAGTAAGGATGACGCCGTGGACCGGACACACCTATGTTGGAGAAAAGGACATTGGCGCTTTACTTTGCAGCACTGCTCCACATCAGGCTGTTGTCTTCAAACAGCACTGTGCCCTGGCTGCCCTGTGTAAGTTTGCTCTGAATGAACTGTGCTAAGGAAAAGTTCTGTTTGAAGAGAACAATCAAATACAGAGCAGCGATGCAAAGCGGAAGAGCATTGATTGAGGACTGGCTCTCAGGGATTTTTTCACCCCTAGCCTTTCCCTGTCTGCACAACTGTGACTCCTGTTTGTAAGACAACGTTCCCGTTTTATCATTTTTACCTATTTATGTGATTTTAGAGCAAGAGGAAAAAGATTATACAAAGGAGACATTTTAAAAACTAATTTGCAATGCAATTATCAGATGCTGAAATAAACTATAAATACTAAAATGCTTTATCATCCAGTTAACCAACACATTGCAATTCAGTTGGTTCTTTGCTCCAACTGCCTAATTACAATTTAATTGCAAAATGACCTGCAACAAAAAAAGCTGCCAAAAAAATAAAAAACTGCAGAAAGTGGAAAAAAAAAAAAAAAAAGTTCTGCCCCTGGGGCTGCTTTACACATTTTGCAGCATTTTGAACACCTTGGTAAGACGTTTGCTTCTTTAGGTTACAAAGCACAAAACTAGATGCATTTAGTGGAGAGACTTAATCTTTACAGATGATACAATGAGAAGCATTGATCGGACTGAGATTCTCTCGCCGGTGCTTAGGGATAAATAATACAGCCCAAGCACCTCAACGAGAGATTCCAAACAATAATTTAGCATCCACATAAGGGAGAGGAAAAGGCCACCACTGTAAAGATGTACCGCTCACTTTTTTTTCCGCCGACTCGAAAATACCGCAAATCCACTTACGTCAATTGCGTATCCCATATTTTCAATGGGACTTGCAAAACGCCGGTATTACGAGTCTTCCTAAAAGTGAGCGGTACAGCCTATCCTGTCAAGACTGGTACCGCATTTAAAAGTCAGTAGTTTTATGGTTTAACGCTGTAACATAAAACTCTTAACTAAAGTGCTAAAAAGTACACTAACACCCATAAACTACCTATTAATGCCTAAACCGAGCCCCCCCCCCCATCGCAAACACTAAATAAAAATGTTTAACCCCCTAATCTGCCGAACCGGAGATCAACGCCACTATAATAAATACATTAACCCCTAAACCGCCGTACTCCCGCATCACAAACACTAGTTAAATATTATTAACCCCTAATCTGCCGTCCCTAACATCGCCGCCACCTACCTATATTTATTAACCTCTAATCCGCTGCCCCCAACGTCGCTGCCACTATATTAAATGTATTAACCCCTAAATCTAAGTCTAACCCAAACCCCCCCTAACTTAAATATAATTTAAATACATCTAAATAAAATAACTACAATTAACTAAATTATTCCTATTTAAAACTAAATACTTACCTATAAAATAAACCCTAAGCTAGCTACAATATAACTAATAGTTACATTGTAGCTAGCTTAGGGTTTGTTTTTATTTTACAGGCAACTTTGAATTTATTTTAACTAGGTACAATAGTTATTAACTATTTAATAGCTACCTAGTTAAAATAAATTCAAATTTACCTGTAAAATAAATCCTAACCTAAGTTACAATTACACCTAACACTACACTATAATTAAATTAATTCCCTACACTAAAATAGTTTATTTTATTTAACTGTAAAAAAAATAATTACAAGTTTTTTAAACTAATTACACCTAATCTAATCCCCCTAATAAAATAAAAAAGCCACCCAAAATAATGAAAAGCCCTACCCTATACTAAATTACAAATAGCCCTTAAAAGGGCTTTTTGCGGGGCATTGCCCCAAAGTAATCAGCTCTTTTACCTGTAAAAAAAAATACATTACCCCCCTCCAACATTAAAACCCACCACTCACACACCCAACCCTACTCTAAAACCCACCCAATCCCCCCTTAATAAAACCTAACACTAACCCCTTGAAGATCACCCTACCTTGAGACGTCTTCACCCAACCGGGCAGAAGTCTTCATCCAAGCCGGGAAGAAGAGGTCCTCGGCAGAAGTCTTCATCCAGACAGCCAGGGGATAATTAGTACTGAATGTTTGGTAGGTTTAGACTGTCTAGCTGGTGGGGAATCTAGCACACCTGAAGTAAACTTTATCCCAAAGTTTAAAGAGTTATAATTAGTTGTAGTAGGTGGCGCAAAACAAGTTGCTATTCCCAATGTGTCTTACTGTAAATATGTGTGATAATATGTGGGCTCAATATATGTTAATGTTTTGATGAGTCCTAATTTTATATTCTCTTTTGGAAAAAAATGGATGTTGAAACTATTTAAGAAATAAATATGATCCTTTATTTGATTATGGTAAATTTACCCAATAGTAGTGATGCTAAAAGTACAGTTAAACAAAAATTATTACAATTCCTTCAAAGTTTAAAAAATGACACCGGTGTGTCTATATATAAAAATGTACATAATATATAAAAAATAAATTAAATTAAAATAATAACGTTGAAATCTTATAATTTATACAGTTTTGGGTTTATCACAAGTTGTAATTTCTAACAGAATGTTTGTAGCTACAATTTTATAGTGGATAAAGCAATAGTTGCTGTATAGTTCATATAGGATACTTTGTTTCAAGTTCAGCTATGCAATTGAGATCTTATCTTAGGCAACTATATATCAAATGTAGAGGTATGTTGGTGCGATTTTTATCACACTATAATATAAGTATACAAATTAGTACCTTGAAGTGTATCTGTTTGATATCACTTTTGTGAGATAATTGCAGTTAAATAAACGCCGCTATGCCAGTGTTTTGATTAAGTTTCAAGATCAAGCTGGTGGCAGTTCTGTATGAGCTGCTGGCGGTTAAATAAATGCTGCTTTGGTTTCCTCTTATTAGGTGGGCTTATCTGTTTGCTGCGAGAAAATTCACTTTTATATAAGTGTTTGGGTAGTTGTCGTGGCCGCTCAGTTACCTTATCCTTTGTCGGTCAGTGACCGATCGCGCTCTTAAGGGTTTCTTGGTGGGATCTTTGTTGCGGTTAAGTGCTAACCGTTTGCTGATGTTTAAGTATCTCCGGTTTTTCTATTCTGTGGCTTGTCTGTCGGTCAGTGACCGATCACGATGGTATGGTTGTTGGATAACCTCCTGATGTGGAATTTTTGCGTGCCTTTCCGGTCTGTTGTTCCCAGGTTTCTTAGATGTCGGTCAGTGACTGATCTGGGTGCTGAAATGTGGTTGTTGGGATAAGTAGAAAGTTTGTAGGATAAGTAGAAAAAAGTATTTCTAGTTATCAATGTGATCTTTGCGGTTAAATATATGCCGCTCAGTGGGAACTTGAATATTAAGGGGATTTGAGAAGACAAAGTGAATACCAGCTATACCCAGTTGAAATATTCAAGTTCCCACTGAGCGGCATATATTTAACCGCAAAGATCACATTGATAACTAGAAATACTTTTTTCTACTTATCCTACAAACTTTCTACTTATCCCAACAACCACATTTCAGCACCCAGATCAGTCACTGACCGACATCTAAGAAACCTGGGAACAACAGACCGGAAAGGCACGCAAAAATTCCACATCAGGAGGTTATCCAACAACCATACCATCGTGATCGGTCACTGACCGACAGACAAGCCACAGAATAGAAAAACCGGAGATACTTAAACATCAGCAAACGGTTAGCACTTAACCGCAACAAAGATCCCACCAAGAAACCCTTAAGAGCGCGATCGGTCACTGACCGACAAAGGATAAGGTAACTGAGCGGCCACGACAACTACCCAAACACTTATATAAAAGTGAATTTTCTCGCAGCAAACAGATAAGCCCACCTAATAAGAGGAAACCAAAGCAGCATTTATTTAACCGCCAGCAGCTCATACAGAACTGCCACCAGCTTGATCTTGAAACTTAATCAAAACACTGGCATAGCAGCGTTTATTTAACTGCAATTATCTCACAAAAGTGATATCAAACAGATACACTTCAAGGTACTAATTTGTATACTTATATTATAGTGTGATAAAAATCGCACCAACATACCTCTACATTTGATATATAGTTGCCTAAGATAAGATCTCAATTGCATAGCTGAACTTGAAACAAAGCATCCTATATGAACTATACAGCAACTATTGCTTTATCCACTATAAAATTGTATTTACAAACATTGTGTTAGAAATTACAACTTGTGATAAACCCAAAACTGTATAAATTATAAGATTTCAACGTTATTATTTTAATTTAATTTATTTTTTATATATTATGTACATTTTTATACATAGACACACCGGTGTCATTTTTTAAACTTTGAAGGAATTGTAATAATTTTTGTTTAACTGTACTTTTAGCATCACTACTATTGGGTAAATTTACCATAATCAAATAAAGGATCATATTTATTTCTTAAATAGTTTCAACATCCATTTTTTTCCAAAAGAGAATATAAAATTAGGACTCATCAAAACATTAACATATATTGAGCCCACATATTATCACACATATTTACAGTAAGACACATTGGGAATAGCAACTTGTTTTGCGCCACCTACTACAACTATTCATCCAGACAGCATCTTCTATCTTGATCCATCCGGAGCGGGTCCATCTTCAAGACATCCGACGCGGAGCATCCTCTCCTCTTCTGTCTTCATCTGACGACTAAATGACGGTACCTTTAAGTGAAGTCATCCAAGATGGCGTCCCTTCAATTCCGATTGGCTGATAGAATTCTATCAGCCAATCGGAATTAAGGTAGAACAATTCCTATTGGCTGATGCAATCAGCCAATAGGATTGAGCTTGCATTCTATTAGCTGTTCCAATTTTTTCTACCTTAATTCCGATAGGCTGATAGAATTCTATCAGCCAATCGAAATTGAAGGGACGCCACCTTGGATGAGGTCACTTAAAGGTACCGTCATTTAGTCATCGGATGAAGACAGAAGAGGATGCTCTGCGTCGGATGTCTTGAAGATGGAGCCGCTCCGCTCCGGATGGATGAAGATAGAAGATGCCGTCTGGATGAAGACTTCTGCCTGTCTGGAGGACCTCTTCTTCCCGGCATGGATGAAGACTTCTGCCCGGTTGGGTGAAGACGTCTCAAGGTAGGATGATCTTCAAGGGGTTAGTGTTAAGTTTTATTAAGGGGGGATTGGGTGGGTTTTAGAGTAGGGTTGGGTGTGTGGATGGTGGGTTTTAATGTTGGGGGGGTACTGTATTTTTTTTTAGATAAAAGAGCCTATTACTTTGGGGCAATGCCCGCAAAAAGCCCTTTTAAGGGCTATTTGTAATTTAGTATAGGGTAGGGCTTTTTATTATTTTGGGGGGCTTTTTAAATTTTATTAGGGGGATAAGATTAGGTGTAATTAGTTTAAAAAACTTGTAATTATTTTATTATTTTCTGTAATTTAGTGGGTTTTTTTTTTTGTACTTTATTTTATTTAATTGTAATTAATTTAATGTAGGGAATTAATTTATAGTGTAGTGTTAGGTGTAATTGTAACTTAGGTTAGGTTTTATTTTACAGGTACTTTTGAATTTATTTTAACTAGGTAGCTATTAAATAGTTAATAACTATTTAATAACTATTGTACCTAGTTAAAATAAATACAAAGTTACCTGTAAAATAAAAATAAACCATAAGATAGCTACAATGCAACTATTAGATTTATTGTATCTAGCTTATGGTTTATTTTATAGGTAAGTATTTAGTTTTAAATAGGAATTATTTAGTTAATTGTAGTAATTTTATTTAGATTTATTTAAATTATATTTAAGTTAGGGGGTGTTAGGGTTAGATTTAGGGGTTAATACATTTAATATAGTGGTGGCGGCGACGTTGGGGGCGGCAGATTAGGGGTTAATAAATGTAGGTAGGTGGCGGCAATGTTAGGGACGGCAGATTGGGGTTAAAAAAATTGAACTAGTGTTTGCGATGCGGGAGTATGGCGGTTTAGGGGTTAATCTATTTTTTATAGTGGCAGCAACGTGGGCGGCAGATTAGGGGTTAATAAGTGTAGTTAGGTTGCGGCGACATTGGGGGCGGCAGATTAGGTGTTAATAAATATAATGTAGGTTGTGGTGATGTTGGGGGCAGCAGATTAGGGGTTCATAAGTATAATGTAGGTGGCGGAGGTGTCCGGAGCAGCAGATTAGGGGTTAATAATATAATGTAGGTGTCAGTGATAGCGGGGGCGGCAGATTAGAGGGTTAATAAGTAAGATTAGGGGTGTTTAGACTTGGGGTTCATGTTAGGGTGTTAGGTGTAGACATAACTTTTCTTTCCCCATAGGAATCAATGGGGCTGCGTTAGGAGCTGAACGCTGCTTTTTGCAGGTGTTAGGTTTTTTTTCAGCCGGCTCTCCCCCATTGATTCCTATGGGGAAATTGTGCATGAGCACGTATAGCCAGCTCACCGCTACCGTAAGCAGCGCTGGTATTGAGGTGAGATGTGGAACAAAATTTTGCTCTTCATTCACTTTTCTGCGGTTTAAACCCCCCCCCGTAATACCAGCGTTACTGTAGGTGAGCAGTGAGCATAAACTGCTAGTTAGCCATGCACAGCTTTACAGACAAAACTCGTAATCTAGGTGAATGTTTTTCTTTCATGATTCAGATAGAGCAGCAATTTTAAGTAACTTTCTAATTTACTCCTAATATCAATTTTTCTTGGTTATCTTGCTATCTTTATTTTAAAAGCAGGAATGTAAAGCTTAGGAGCCAGCCCATTTTAGGTTCAGCACCCTGGATAGCGCTTGCTTATTGGTGACTATATTCAGCCAACCAATAAGCAAGTTCTGAACCAAAACTGGGCCGGCTCCTAAGCTGTACATTCTTGCTTTTAAAATAAAGATAAGAGAAACAAGAAAAAAATGATATTAGGAGTAAGTTAGAAAGTTACTTAAAAATTGCTGCTCTATCTGAATCACGAAAGAAACAAAATTGGGTTTGGTTTCCCTTTAAATCACCGTCATTTGGGAAAATAGGAAAATACTTTAACTGGAGCACAAGGTCTGAGGATTCCGTTTAAAAGCACATTTGAGTTTTTGACTTTTGTTGAAAGGATCGTCCTGTGGTGGAGTCGTCTGCAGTGAAGGTATTGTTAGCATTTTAGTAAGGAACACGCTAAAGTGATTAAATGAAGAAAGGATATGAAAGGCCGCAGTGTATCCTGGAAGCAAAGTCCGTGATGGAGCTGTGTAGTTAGAAGATTAGTTGATAACACCTGTTATGGTTTATGGTAGAGGTTAGCCTGGCTTCATAAAACGCACAGGAGAGGTGCTCACGTTATCTGCAGATGCTTATGGCCCTGTTGTATGACCACAGGAGTCAGTACAGAAACATCTCCCTATGTGACTAAAGATGCATGGATAGTGCAGGTAGAATCTACAGGCGCATGTATAAAAGAGTTCTGCACAACTTGCCTTAAAGAGACACTGAACCCAAATATTTTCTTTCATGATTCAGACAGAGCATGACATTTTAAGCAACTTTCGAATTAACTCCTATTATCAAATTTTCTTTATTCTCTTGGTGTCTTTATTTAAAATGCAAGAATGTAAGTTTAGCTGCCAGCCCATTTTTGGTGAACAACCTGGGTTGTCCTTGCTGATTGGTGGATAAATTCATCCACCAATAAAAATGTTCTGTCCATAGTACTGAACCAAGAAAAAAGCTTAGATGCATTCTTTTAGCAAGAGAACGAAGAAAAATTTATAATAGGAGTAAATTAGAAAGTCGCATGCTGTATCTGAATCACGAAAGAAAAAAATTGGGGTCCCTTTAAGGATCTTCATATTTAGCACTGTATGAGAAGAATTCAGTAGATATAGGAAGTCCATGGTAAAAAGGCTGATGCCTGGGTAACAATACAGGGTGATACAGTGTCACACCAAGAGCTGCCAATCGTCTGTGTGGCCCAAAATGGCACTTGAATCACAATGATCCACTGGTGTAAACATCTTGTCACAAGGGGCAATAAAATACCAAGCCCTAAACTTGGGTAGACAAACCAGCACAGCACACTGAGAAGTAGAAGCCTTAAACATAATCTTCACATAATCCGAAGAAGAGAAGTGGCTCAGAGAAGGGGCGTCTAGGTACATTTTTAACAGCTTTTGATCTAGATTGCTAAAAACCCAATGCTCATGAAACATTTCAGCTGTGTGTGGTCATGAAAGACATGAAACAAATATACTTCATTAACAGACATGTGATTGGTTTTACGTTCCCTTTTTATTAGGTACATTCCTGTATAGAATGAAGATGTGCGAGAAAACATCAAGAAGCGCCCGCAGATGTTTATTTTATTAATGATCAGGTACAAGTAGTAAGTTATTTGACTAACTAGATGGAGGGGGCATTTGGACTCCTTTAACAGAGGACTTGACCATTTAATAAGACAGGAGACAAACGTGTGTGGTGCTGGGACAATTTGCCCATAAACATGTAGTTTACAAGGATAATGTTCTCTCTCGTGTAGAAGATTTTGTAAAATGTTCTATTTCAGGCTCGCCCCTGTGTACCAGTATAGTCTGTATCAGCCAGTAGTAACATCTGTGCACAAACATACATGTCCTGATAATTATAACTTAAAGGGTTATGATACCCAAATGTTGAAACACTTGAAAGTGATGCAGCATAGCTGTAAAAAGCGGACTAGAAAATATCACCTAAACATCTGCAACAAATAATCGATTATGAAAATAGTTGTCAACGAATCTCATAATCGATTAGTTGGTTTGCAATTAGTTGGTCTGTGCACAGCACCAGCTGCTTTACTCCAATGAGCTCCTGCACTTGGTATTGTGTTTTATGGTTATGCCCTTAGCCTAAAGGACGTCTACAGACATTTTACTTTTCACTTTTTAGAACACTATAAGTTTCTTTTTAAGTTACCTGTTTGCACAATTTTTAGCGGATCGCTTGCTATTCCTGATATATGTACTTTATAGATAAATGTGTAAGGCTGTGTCCTGTTACTGATATATAGTCTTTAGCACTTTTGCCTTTTTTTTTCCTTTCTATTTTTAATTAATTGGAATATGTACCAAATTCAACCTCTATAACTATATATCTGCTATTTTAAGAGTGGACTAGATATTTTTCCCCTAACCTTATAGAAGGTTATTTACCATTGCATATAGATATTCAAGATATTTTTATGTTAAAATAAAGGCCAGGCTTACTTTGTTTAGAGGCCCCTTGCATTGGTGGAGAACTAACAAAGATAAATATCCCACCTTGGTGAAATTGGCAAAACCCTATGTATGCATCTGACACCTCAACACCATCTGAGCGCCTCTTCTCTGCTGCAGGGAAACTACCTGCAAAAAGAGAGCCAGCCTCAGCCAGGAGTATGTGGTCATGATGAAATTATTGCATTTCAATGCAAAGTTTCTGAAAGAGTGAATAACAGAATGTTATAAACAGTGATAATCTACCTCTTACTACATCTACCTCTTTTCAAACAGTTTGTGGTTTTGTTTTGCTTAAGTTATAAACATTTGTTCTGCTGCTTAAAAAATTGGACCAATAGTTGTTTTAATGTAAAGTTTTAGTCGGAAGTTTATATTTATAACACTTAGTATGTATATTTTATTTTAAATATAGGACAAAATTATTAATTTATTTTTTTATCCGATTAGTCGATTAATCGAAAAAATAATCGGCCGATTAATCGATTATGAAAATAATCTTTAGTTGCAGCCCTAAACATCTCTATGTAAAAAAGAAAGATATTTTACCTCAAAAGTTCCTCAGGAGCCACATCCCATTGTAAAAGACATTTAAGCAACAAATCAGTATGTCTGTCCCGGGACAGCGGAAGGAGCAAGCTTACGTGCACTCTCATCTTATTTCCCTATTCAGTTTAAGGAATTTTACAATGAAATCTCATGAGAGTTAAGTGAAATCTCATGAGATCACAATAAGAGTTCATGACCTCAGCACTGCTGATGCTGATTGGCTGCTGTGCATTTCTTCTTTTTTTTTTTTTTTTACCTGCAGCTGGGCAGTAACTGAAGTATAACTTTTTACACAGAACTTACTCTGCTGAGCTGAGGAAATTGTGAGGCAAAATATCTTCCTTTTTTACATAGAGATGCTCAGGTGATATTTTCCGGTCAGCTTTTTACAGCTATACTGAATCAGTTTCAAGTGATTTAGCATATGAGTATTATGCCCCTTTAAACCGTTTAACCTTCCATGAGAAGTAAACAAGCATTTCTCACTGCTACTCTTTATGACTAAAAATACAGAACAATGTCCCACACTGTGCATTAGCTACTACATGATCGGTTGGATGATCCCAGTTTATATGAGAATTTCTTCTGAATGACATCATCAAGGCACTTCACAGAGCACACTTTAGATCTGGTGGGTACATTACACAAATATATTTTACAACTCACAAAACAAAAAGGTCCAGCCTATTAAAGAAGATTTTACCTCCTCAGGACTCTAGGTCACCAAACACACAGTTCTATAGGAGCAACAAACATTAAAACCTACATAGGTAAATGATGGAAATTGTTGGGATCTATATAAACCTAATTAGAATGAGACACACGCAACAAGCTGTGTGTTGCAAACGGGGATATACGCAGACAAGCCTGTGATCGGGAGCACTGGGACATCACTAGAAAGCTTAATATAATGACAGCTAAGAGCCACAAGGTCCACTGACTGCCCATGCGTCCTTCTAAAGTAACAGTATAATATGCAGATCCCAGACGTTCTGAAATTCTCCTACAGTACCTGTCATTACCAACTCTGATATTAACTTCTGCACATTACTCCTGAATGTGCCGCCTAAGGTCAAGATCTCTTGTTCTGCTAACAAATGTTTAATAATTATGAAGGTTTCTATAAAATCCATCTTCCCTCTATGGGTCATGGTGTCTTTCTGTGAATTTATTGTTAAAGTTAGGAGCCAAGGTAATATTTTAGTAGCCAGTATTTCCCTGGCTCCTGGGTTTGTCGAGCCCTGGTTTAGACCATGTAAGAGTTTAGCAGCCTCCTGGGTGGTGTCTGCTTTATTTATATCCTGAAGGAGATGCAGTAACCAGAGCTGTACAAAATACACAAGATCTATAAAGTAGCACAGTATCACTTTGCTGCTACTACCTTTACCGGATACATATATACATCTCAATATCTCTCTCTATATATCACACATACATGTTATAACGACCCAATAAAAGTTGGATTTTTATTTCATATCTGTGAGGTCGAGAAAGGATCCAGCTGCACCAAGCTACATTTTAGGTGCAAACCTACAATTTCCAAAAGGTAGAGAGCGCTTAGCTCCAATGTCCAATATAGAACAGTCTTACTTGTATATAAAATGATAGTATTTCACAGCAATTGATCTTTTTAATAAAGTGCTCAGTGCGGGTGTAGTAGACACAGGGTTTCTTACTGCAGCATTTTTTAACAATCAGGCTGTTTGTCCGAGAGCCAAGTTCCACAACAACTCCTCCAGTCTGAAAGCATAAAAGAGAAACACCACACAATAGTGTAATATGTAAGCAAAAACATAGTTTATATTTACCTGATAAATTATTTTCTTTCCTGGCATGGAGAGTCCACAAATCCATTCAATTACTAGTGGGAATTCAACTCCTGGCCACCAGGTGGAGGCAAAGAACACCCCAGCAAAGCTTCAAGTATCCTCCCATTACCCACAATCCCCAATCATTTCCACAGAAACTTCATTTTTGAAAGCCCAGGAGGAAGAAACAGCCCTCGTGGAATGAGCAGGGATTCTCTCAGGAGGCTGCTGTCCAGCAGTTTCATAGGCCAAACGGATTATACTCCTCAGTCACAGAGAAAGACGTAGCCGTAGCTTTCTGACCCTTACATTTCCCAGAAAAAAACGACAAACAAAGCAGTAGACAGGCGAAAATCTTTAGTGGCCTGTAAATAGTATTTCAACGCACGCAGCACACCTAGGTTGTGCAGCAAACGCTCTTTATGAGAAGAAGGGTTAGGACACAAAGTAAGAACAACGATTTCTTGATTAATGTTCCTATCCGAAACCACTTTAGGAAGGAAACCTAACAGTACGCAGAACTACCTTATCCTAATGAAAAAGAAGGTAGGGGCATTCACACTGCAACGCTGAGAGTCCAGAGACTCTACGAGCAGAAGAAAAAGAAACAAAACTTTCCAAGATAGCATCTTAAGGTTAAGACTCCAGAGAGGAATAACAGGTTTGAACACTGGCCTGATTCTAACTAAGGCCTGACAGAAGGATTGCACATCTGGCACATCCGCCAGACGTTTATGCAACAAAATAGATAAGGCCGATATTTGACCCTTCAAAGTACTCGCAGACAAATCCTTCTCCAGACCTTCCTGGAGAAAGGACAAAATTCTAGGAAATCCTGACTCTACTCCATGAGAACCCTTTGTATTCACACCAGAACAGATATCTGCACCATATCTTGTGGTAAATCTTTCTAGTCACAGGGTTACGAGCCTGAATCAAGGTCTCAGTGACCGACTACGAAAACCCACACTTAGATAGAAGTTCAATCTCCAAGCAGTCAGCTTCAGAGAAACAAGATTTGGATAAAGGGCACTTGAAGTAGAAGGTCCTTCCACGGTGGAAGTCTCCAAGGTGGAAGAGAAGACATCTCCACTAGGTCTGCATACCAGATCCTGCGTGGCCACGCCGGTGCAATGAGGATCACCGATGCCTTATCCTGTTTGATTCGAGCAATGACCCATGGAAGGAGAGCGAACGGAGGAAATAGGTATGATAGACTGAAATTCCAAGGGACCACCAGAGCAACTATCAGTACAGACTGAGGATCCCTTGACCTCGACCCGTATCTTGGGAGCTTGGCATTCTGTCAAGATGCCATGAGATCCAGCTCCGGCTGTCCCCATTTGAGAATCAAGTTGGAAAACACCTCCGGATGGAGTTCCCACTCCCCTGGGTGAAAGATCTGTCTACTCAGAAAATCCGCTTCCCAGTTGTCCACTCCTGGAATGTGGATCGCAGATAGACAGAAGTTGTGGGTCTCCGCCCACTGAACAATCTTGGTTGCCTCTGTCATGGCCAAGGAACTCCCTGATGATTGATGTAAGCCACTGAAGTTATGTTGTCCGACTGGAACCTGATAAAACGGGCTGAAGCTAACTGAGGCCAGGCGAGCATTGAAGATTGCCCTCAGCTTTAGGATGTTTATGGGGAGAACTGACTCCTCCTGAGTCCATATCCCCTGAGCCTTTAGCGAGCCCCAGACTGCTCCCCATCCCAGCAGGATGGCATCCGTGGTCACAATCACCCAGGTAGGTCTGCGGAAGCAGGTTCCCTGGGAGAGATGTTCCTAAGACAACCACCAAGAAAGAGAATTTCTTGTCGCCTGATCCAGTTCTAATCTTGGAGACAGATCTGCATAATCCCCGTTCCAATGTTTTAGCATGCATAACTGTTATAATGTCCATGGCAGCTACCATCAGACCAATTACCTCCATACATTGGGCCACTGACGGCCGAGGAGAGGTCTGAAGGGCAAGGCAAGTGTCGAACAGCTTTGTTCTTCTGTCCTCTGTCAGAAATATTTTCATTGATAAGGAATCTTATATGGTTACCAAGAACACTACCCTTGTAGCTGGAATCAAGGAACTCTTTCCCAAATTCACCTTCCATCCTTGAAAGCGCAGAAAAAAAATACCATCTCCATGTGGGAGTTTGCTTGTTGAAAAGATGGCTCCTGAACAAGATTGTCATCCAGATAAGGTGCCACTGCAATGCCCCGCAAACCGGAGCACCGCCAACAGTGCTCCCAGGACCTTTGAGAAAAGTTTGGGAGCTATGGCAAGGCTGAATAGAAGAGCCACAAAACGTCTAGAAACGCGAACCTCAGAAACTTGTGATGATCCCTGTGGATGGGAACATGCAGGTACACATCCTTTAAATCTACTGTTGTCATGAATTGATCCTCTTGAACCAAGGGGAGAATGGAACAAATAGTTTCCATCTTGAATGACGGTACTCTGAGGAACTTGTTTAGACTCTTGAGGTCTAAAATCAGTCTGGAAGTTCCCTACTTGTTGGGAACCACAAACAGATTGGAGTAGAATCCCAGACCCTGTTCCTGCATTGAAACAGGGACAATCATTCCCAGGTTGGAAAGATCCCGGACACAGTTTAAGAACGCCTCTCTCTTCATCTGGTCTACAGATAATCTTGAGAGCAGAAACCTGCCCCTGGGAGGAAATGTCGAACTCTAGTTTGTATCCCTGGGACACGATGTCCACCGCCCAGGGATCCGGAACATCCCGAACCCAAGCCTGAACGAAAAAGGAAAGTCTGCCCCCCACAAGATCCGCTCCCGGATCGGGGGCAGACCCTTCATGCTGAGTCATTAACGGGCTTCTTAGATTACTTGCCCTTGTTCCAAGACTGATTGGACCTCCAGGAAGGTTTGGACTGTTCCTGCTTGGCAGAGGAAGGGCTTACCTTTAAAGTTTCGAAAGGAACGAAAATTACTCTGATGCCCTTTCTGCTTTTTCCTCTTATCTTGAGAGTGAAAATTACCCTTTCCTCCCGTAATGTCTGAAATCATTTCAGCCAAGCTCGGCCAAACAAGGTCTTACCCTTGTAGGGAATAGCCAAAAGCTTAGACTTAGATGACACATCCGCAGACCAGGACTTCAACCATAAAGCTCTGCGGGCCAGTATGGCAAAGCCAGAAATATTTGCTCCCAACTTAAAACTTGTAGGGAAGCATCTGTATAAAAGGAATTGGCCAACTTAAGAGCATTGATCCTATCCTGGATCTCTTCAAGGGGATTATCTGTCTGAATCGAATCAGACAACGCATCAAACCAGTATGCTGCCGCGCTGGTGACGGTAGCAATATGCACCACAGGTTGCCATTGTAAGCCCTGGTGTACATACATCTTTTTAAGTAACCCCTCCAACCTCTTATCCATAGGATCCTTAAAAGAACAGCTATCCTCTATGGGGATAGTGGTTCTCTTAGCCAAGGTAAAAATTGGGGATGGAGAAAAAGGGATACCAGGTCTCTCCCATTCCCGAGCAATGATCTCTGTAGCCCGGTCTGGTACAGGAAAAACCTCCACTGCGGAAGGTACATCAAAGTATTTGTTTAGCTTACTAGACTTCTTAGGATTGACCACGACAGTCGTGTCGGAGTCGTCCAAGGTAGCCAAAACCTCCTTAAGTAACAAACGGAGGTGTTCCAGCTTAAACCTGAAGGATACAACTTCAGCATCAGAAGAAGGAATTACACTGTCTGAGTTTGAGATTTCACCATCAGATGCTACGGAAGTATCTTCCTTCTCAGTCTTCTGGGAGGGAACATTCGGTAATAGCCACGACTGTGTCAGAAACCTTACTCACTGATTCCTTAGATTTCCTCTTGCGCTTTCCCTGCAGCATGGGAAAATAGCTCATCAGTTACCGCAGAAGATATGTGGGTAGCAATGTCTTGCAAAGTAACTCCAAACAGCGTGTGAGAAGAAGCGCAGGGCACTGCATGTGTGGACGATAATGTTTGGGACACTTGAGGAGAAAGCTACGGCATCAGAATCAAAAAAAGTCTATCCCTGTAATGTAATTTTCTTTCAATACAAGAGGGACAAAAAGGGATTGGTGGTTCCACATTGGAATCCAAACACAAGCTACATGTAACATTTTTCAGGGCCTCCTGGTCCATTTTACCCAATAACCCAACAAATTGAAGAAAAAACTGCTTTAATTTACTTCAAAAAATTCTCAAAAAAAATCATTACTGTCACTTTAAATTTTAAACATAATCTTTATTTTGTAACCTCAGCAACAACACAATAAAAAAACAGGCAGCCTCTTCACCTCAGCACTCTTTGCAGAGGTGCCTACCTGTCCTGCCGGCAACCAGATTAGGGATTTATATACGATCCGGACTTCCAGAGCCGCAATCACAAACACATAGGCAATCTCAGGGGAGCTGCAATGTTACTCCGATCCGGAACTCCCATAGAAGAGAAACCGGAAGGCGCGAAAACTAACTTGCCGCCTCAGAAAAGCCCGCCTTCCTAATCGTGGGCATACCCAAACAGTAACCCGGACGCCATTACTGTAAAGCCGGTGACGGAATTCTCGCACCGGAGAGCTGATATATCATGTTCTCCATAATGTTAAACACCTGCATGCTTGTATGTTTATAAAAATGGTACACACATGTACCCGGAATAAAAACTGAGCCGCAATTTAAAAAAAAAAAAAAATTCCTCAGTGCCTGCATCCACTGCCTAACTCAATCCTTTTAACGCTAAACAGGATTACTGGTATTCCATGTCCCACTTAACTGTTAAAGTGCCATGTATTCCTGAGTCCCCAGAAAACTAAATTTATGCTTACCTGATAAATTGATTTCTTTTGCTCTGTCTTCCTGGGGGTTTAGCCGTAGTCCACGTCAGTCTCTTCAGTAGAGCAGTGGTGGGTTTTAAGCACCTGGGAACTTGTGGGCTATAATCCTCACTGCGCCTCCCAAACTGTTGTTGCTGCCCCATTTTGGAAGCCTGAGTAGGATTATTCAGTCTTCCTTTTTTTCCACAGGTCCATGTAAGGGAGAAGGCCCTCTCAAACCAGGTGAGCTGCTCTGCTGCCGGGCAGATGTAAATTCAGGTAAGTGCCTAATTTTAATTTCTTCTATAAAGGTAAGACGAGTCCACGGATTCATCCTTTGCTTGTGGGATATAGTCCTCCTGCTAACAGGAAGTGGCAAAGAGCACCACAGCAGAGCTGTCTATATAGCTCCTCCCTTAGCTCCACCCCCCAGTCATTCGACCGAAGGTAAAGGAAGAAAAAAGAGAAACTACAAAGTGCAGAGGTGACTGAAGTTTAAATAAAAAAAAAATATAATCTGTCTTAAAATAACAGGGCGGGCCGTGGACTCGTCTTACCATAGAAGAAATCAATTTATCAGGTAAGCATAAATTTAGATTTCTTCTATAAAGGTAAGACGAGTCCATGGATTCATCCTTTACTTGTGGGATACAATACCAAAACTACAGGACACGGATGAACGGGAGGGACAAGACAGATGGTTAAACAGAAGGCACCACTGCTTGAAGAACTTTTCTCCCAAAAATAGTCTCCGAAGAACCAAAGTTATCAAATTTGTAAACTTTGGAAAAGGTATGAAGCGAAGACCAAGTCGCAGCCTTACAAATCTGTTCAACAGAAGCATCATTTTTAAACGCCCATGTGGAAGCCACCGCTCTAGTAGAGTGAGCTGTAATTCTTTCAGGAGGCTGCTGTCCAGCAGTCTCGTACGCCAAACGGATGATGCTTTTCAGCCAAAAGGCAAGAGGTGTAGCCGTAGCTTTTTGACTTCTACGTTTTCCAGAATAGACAACAAACAAAGAAGATGTTTGACGTAAATCTTTGGTCGCTTGCAAGTAAAACTTTAAAGCACGAACCACGTCCAAGTTGTGCAATAGACGCTCCTTCTTAGAGGAAGGATTAGGAACAACAATTTCCTGATTTTCCTGATTAATATTCTTATTAGTAACAACCTTAGGAAGGTATTCAGGTTTCGTATGCAAAACCACCTTATCAGCATGGAAAACAAGATAAGGCGAGTCGCATTGCAATGCAGATAGTTCAGAAACTCTTCGAGCCGAAGAGATAGCAACTAAAAACAGAACTTTCCAAGATAGAAGCTTAATATCTATGGAATGCATAGGTTCAAACGGAACCCCTTGAAGAACTTTAAGAACTAAATTCAAACTCCATGGCGGAGCAACAGGTTTTAACACAGGCTTGATTCTAATTAAAGCCTGACAGAACGACTGAACGTCTGGAACATCTGCCAGACGTCTGTGCAGTAGAATTGATAAAGCAGATATCTGTCCCTTTAAGGAACTAGCTGATAGCCCCTTCTCCAATCCTTCTTGGAGAAAGGACAAAATCCTAGGAATCCTGATCTTACTCCATGAGTAGCCTTTGGATTTGCACCAATAAAGATATTTACGCCATATCTTATGATAAATTTTCCAGGTGACAGGCTTTCGAGCCTGAATCAAGGTATCTATGACCGACTCAAAGAACCCCCGCTTGGATAAGATCAAGCCTTCAATCTCCAAGCAGTCAGTCGCAGAGAAACTAGATTTGGATGCTGGAACGGACCTTGAATCAGAAGGTCCTGTCTCAGTGGCAGAGTCCATGGTGGAAGAGATGACATGTCCACCAGGTCTGCATACCAAGTCCTGCGTGGCCACGCAGGTGCTATCAAAATCATATTTGTAATTGGCCCCATATGCAAGCTAAGTAATGCCCTTCTTTTAGCTCTAGGATTACTGCTTACCCTTACCCTCCTGGGTATAATGTCAGCCTTTCTGAAATACACAGTCTCTCCAGAAAAATATGACTGAACATACCTCATTGCTGCATAGCATGAAACCGTTCCTCACACTGAAGTTTCCTGTACTCCTTAGCCTCTGTGGGAACAGCAATGGATCTTAGTTACAAATGCTAAGATCATCATCCTCCAGGCAGCAGTCTTCATCCATCTGCTGCCTGAGAGTAAATAGTACACACCGGTACCATTTAACAAACTTTTGCTTGAAGAAATTAAAAACTAATATTTTATCACCTCTTTACCCTTCCTAGTACTTCCTAGTACTTCGAGTAGGCAAAGAGAATGACTGGGGGGTGGAGCTAAGGGAGGAGCTATATAGACAGCTCTGCTGTGGTGCTCTTTGCCACTTCCTGTTAGCAGGAGGACTATATCCCACAAGCAAAGGATGAATCCGTGGACTCGTCTTACCTTTATAGAAGAAATTAAAATTAGGCACTTACCTGAATTTACATCTGCCCGGCAGCAGAGCAGCTCACCTGGTTTGAGAGGGCCTTCTCCCTTACATGGACCTGTGGAAAAAAAGGAAGACTGAATAATCCTACTCAGGCTTCCAAAATGGGGCAGCAACAACAGTTTGGGAGGCGCAGTGAGGATTATAGCCCACAAGTTCCCAGGTGCTTAAAACCCACCACTGCTCTACTGAAGAGACTGACGTGGACTACGGCTAAACCCCCAGGAAGACAGAGCAAACCTGCTCTGCTTCAAAATAAGAAACTCTTGATTGAATAAACTTCTTTTCAGATAGCTAAACTTCACCACCTCCTTGCAACACAGGCAAAGAGAATGATTGGGGGTTGTGGGAAGGGAAGTGATACTTAACTGCTGTGGTGCTCTTTGCCTCCTCCTGCTGGCCAGGAGTGATATTCCCAATAGTAATTACTGATGATTTGTAGACTCACTGTGTCATTAGAAAGAAACTGAGTAACCAACCCTGGTTTTCTATATAGGGGTAGCAAAAATGTTGGAAGGTAAGCAAAGACCACCTCGCCGTCTTTCAACTGCTAAAAGCCACCATTACTCTTACTAAAGAGAATTACATGGACACAGCATAACCCTAATCCTTGCTTGCAGGGAAAAGTACCCATTAAAGGATTAACAACTTGATTTCTTCAGACACCTTCTTCGCATATAACCTACAATGTTACACAGGCAAAGAATGACTGGGGATTGTGGGTAATGGGAGGATACTTTAAGCTTTGCTGGGGTGTTCTTTGCCTTCACCTGGTGGCCAGGAGTTGAATTCCAACTAGTAATTGAATGGATTCGTGGACTCTCCATGCCATTGGAAAGAAATGAGGTTTATTACATACACTAATCTACTTACAAACAGAAAAATACGAGCTCATGGTATCCAAAATAGGAAACGCAGAAAGGAGTCCTCTCCACAGCAGTCTCTCAGCTGTTTGATGGTCGGAACATCAAACAGCTGAGAGACTGCCGTGGAGTGGATTCCTTTCAGCGGTTCCTATTTTGGATACTATGAGCTCGTATTTTTCTGTTTGTGAGTAGATTAGTGTATGTAATAAACCTCATTTTTGCTTGACATATTACACTATTGTGTGGTGTTTCTCTTTTGCGCTTTCAGACTGGAGGAGTACATTTTAGGCTTTGTTAAAGCCGACAAGCGGCGAAACATGTCAGGGAATTGGTGAGGAGTCCAGTGAACTCCTGTGTTTTATGCAGCGTTCTGGAGGCACGATCAGTGTGACCTTATATTATATGGTCCTTATAATTGATCTGGGGCAATAGTGTGTTACAACTTGTATGGGCTGAATAATTGACCAAGTCACTTTATTTGAGCTAACCGGTCGTGGTAAAGTTTGCTAACAAGCTAAATAATAATATATATATATATATATATATATATATATATACTTAGAAGATACTTAACCACAATAATGCCGGTTCCCTCTGTTAACAAAACATGACTGTTTTAACTTTCTAGCCCTATATGCGTTTTAAGGACTGCTCCAGACATATGTTCCATTCAACTTAATATACAAATACTGACTACTAGTGTCCGTTAAGACACATTTTAACGGTAGCTAACAGCTGAGCTTATTCACCTATGATTTATTATCAAGCAGAGAAGCGTGGAGCCGCAGAAACACTGTGTAACCATTTGTAAATCACAAGGATACAAACATCGCTATAGTTGTGATTGCTTTACAACAGCAGATATCCAGCAAAGATTAACAAAAATACATATTATATATAACCTAATAATAATGTTGGGAATTTGGGATCTTTATGTTTATGAGAATTAGCTTATCTTGCATTTATGAGCTTAAGCTGATTTATAAGTGTTTTATACTAACGCTGACAAGCGTGAAGCTGCACATACTCAGATATACTACTATTCAGGTATACCACTGATTCACAAGGCAGACCTGCTATAATTCAGCAACACTGATATAGTTAATATTTTAGTGGGAGATATTTGACAATATTGATACAATTACCCACTGAGTATAATTCAAGCAAGCCTCGCAGGGTGTATTATGATTATTTTATAACAACACTCACAAGCGTGTAGCTGTATATACACAAATATACTGTTTAAACATCAGCATAGCCTACTGTGATCCAGTAACACTGATCTAAATTAGATCCCAATGGGTATTATTGTAACCCTCTAGTTACTTAACAGTTTTAACATTTCTATTTCTGAGTGTAATTAAAGCAATACTCATGCTTGGCATTATTATTCCCTCATGTTAAGTTGCTAATGCTGCCTTTATTTTTATGTTACATCTGATCTCAAATACTTATATTTGTGAGTAATTACGTTGGTTTATTAAATCAAGACAGCATCTAGCCTATTTAGGTTTATCGTATTTTATAACCTAAGGTCAGAAGCTTTACTTTGCAACTATTTGCACAGCTTAACTCAGCAGCTATAGCCACATGCAGCCTAGCACCATCACTTACTATTAACTCCAACTTTTGTATTAGTATACAATCCCTTTGTCTATAGGCTCATTACATCCTATTAGCCACTGAAGCATATATACATGTGTTTCTATTATATGGACATGAATACACACTCAATAAAGTTTACTTATATCTACTAATGATAACACGAGTGATGTTAACTTGTCCCAAATACACAGTGAATTCATCTGGGATTTAATACACAGGTTGGTGCCCACTTTATCTTGGCACTTAACGTACAACTAGCAGTTTGATATACTTTTTGATGCACAGAAGCTCTTGATATTAAGAATAGGAACTTATTAATATTTCGGATACATAAAGTACTCATTCTGAGTGTACTCATTATTTGATGTCCTAAATAGTTATTTATGTAGTTCCTATATTATTGGGGCCACAGTGATGCCAACATATAAGCATTCACTTTAACATATACGCTGACCGTCCTCCATTCCGTAGTTTTAATTGTATGTATCTTGTATGTTTTGGTTGTTTTTTTAAAAATATTAATAAAAGTTATATTTTATTTTCATCCTATCTGACCCCCTTACTAATATTGAGACAATGTCCTTTAGTTTTTAAGATTGATTTACTATTATTAGGATTTTGGAGTGCTATTAAGTGTATAGTTCATTCTATCCAATTAGTGTTTCTACTAAGTATTCTCTCTATACACAGCACCACCCTTGATACTCACATTTTACTGGAGTATCCTTTAATCAGGCAATAGTCCGCTCCAATATTTAGTAGTGCCATTGGTCATTTTTCTTTAGGTTTACATTTTAGGTGCGTCTGGTGGTAGTCAGCAGAGGGCACTTTGAGCGACTGACCCTAAAGCAGGATGTCAGGGCCTAATTTGAAGGCCGTAGGGAGCTACTGTGTTCTTGAGCCCGGATTTAAAACATTTTATAAATTATAATTTCAACATAAATGTATTAAATGAATTGCAATACAATTTTTATATATTTTTACATAGATATTTTACATACATCCCCCTTGGGTATAGGTTTAGTGCTATCTGTATAACTGGTTGAACAACAGTATGTGCTGAAGGTTAGCATACAACAAATACTAGATTACAGATTGTGTTGGTAAACGGTCTACTGTTCTTTACTTCAGTTATGTAGATAAAAAAACAACAACTAGATGAACCGAACATATAAATGACCATTTCTATCTATGTTAGGACCTTGTAGAATGTCAGCACTAGGAGAAAATGACAACTGTATATTAAGAAGCAGGACAATTATACACTTTGAATATTCCTGATTGGGGGCTATTTGTAGTCTAAAGGATTACAAAAGTGATCTGACAATAGAAAGTCTAGACTTGTTGTTTTCCTCTGTTCCGCACCTTGTTGGTGGTCAGAGGAATGAACACAATTACAAATATATGAGAACGTCCCAGTAGGTAACATAAATACATCACTTTCTGTATCACCCAGAAGACCTTTACGACTTTTCTGTGCGTTTAGTGGACTCCAGCTCAGTACTGATTGGCTACACACACAGCACCTATGATTACTACATATATCCAGTGAGTTAGGACCCATGCTAAGTGCCTGTGCTGTACCCGCGCTGGCTGTCACATAAATCAGTCCTTAGTCTCTGTAGGACTGTATCAGAGAGAGCCCTCTCACGTTATTACTGTATCTAAAGACTATCACTTTCTCGTGCACACCGAGTTTCTCAGACTCCTATTCATGAAAGAAAACAGAATTTATGTTTACCTGATAAATTTCTTTCTCCAACGGTGTGTCCGGTCCACGGCGTCATCCTTACTTGTGGGATATTCTCTTCCCCAACAGGAAATGGCAAAGAGCCCAGCAAAGCTGGTCACATGATCCCTCCTAGGCTCCGCCTACCCCAGTCATTCGACCGACGTTAAGGAGGAATATTTGCATAGGAGAAACCATATGGTACCGTGGTGACTGTAGTTAAAGAAAATAAAATATCAGACCTGATTAAAAAAACCAGGGCGGGCCGTGGACCGGACACACCGTTGGAGAAAGAAATTTATCAGGTAAACATAAATTCTGTTTTCTCCAACATAGGTGTGTCCGGTCCACGGCGTCATCCTTACTTGTGGGAACCAATACCAAAGCTTTAGGACACGGATGAAGGGAGGGAGCAAATCAGGTCACCTAAATGGAAGGCACCACGGCTTGCAAAACCTTTCTCCCAAAAATAGCCTCAGAAGAAGCAAAAGTATCAAACTTGTAAAATTTGGTAAAAGTGTGCAGTGAAGACCAAGTCGCTGCCCTACATATCTGATCAACAGAAGCCTCGTTCTTGAAGGCCCATGTGGAAGCCACAGCCCTAGTGGAATGAGCTGTGATTCTTTCGGGAGGCTGCCGTCCGGCAGTCTCGTAAGCCAATCTGATGATGCTTTTAATCCAAAAAGAGAGAGAGGTAGAAGTTGCTTTTTGACCTCTCCTTTTACCTGAATAAACAACAAACAAGGAAGATGTTTGTCTAAAATCCTTTGTAGCATCTAAATAGAATTTTAGAGCGCGAACAACATCCAAATTGTGCAACAAACGTTCCTTCTTTGAAACTGGTTTTGGACACAGAGAAGGTACGATAATCTCCTGGTTAATGTTTTTGTTAGAAACAACTTTTGGAAGAAAACCAGGTTTAGTACGTAAAACCACCTTATCTGCATGGAACACCAGATAAGGAGGAGAACACTGCAGAGCAGATAATTCTGAGACTCTTCTAGCAGAAGAAATCGCAACTAAAAACAAAACTTTCCAAGATAATAACTTAATATCAACGGAATGTAAGGGTTCAAACGGAACCCCCTGAAGAACTGAAAGAACTAAATTGAGACTCCAAGGAGGAGTCAAAGGTTTGTAAACAGGCTTGATTCTAACCAGAGCCTGAACAAAGGCTTGAACATCTGGCACAGCTGCCAGCTTTTTGTGAAGTAATACCGACAAGGCAGAAATCTGTCCCTTCAGGGAACTAGCAGATAATCCTTTGTCCAATCCTTCTTGAAGGAAGGATAGAATCCTAGGAATCTTAACCTTGTCCCAAGGGAATCCTTTAGATTCACACCAACAGATATATTTTTTCCAAATTTTGTGGTAAATCTTTCTAGTCACAGGCTTTCTGGCCTGAACAAGAGTATCGATAACAGAATCTGAGAATCCTCGCTTCGATAAAATCAAGCGTTCAATCTCCAAGCAGTCAGCTGGAGTGAAACCAGATTCGGATGTTCGAACGGACCCTGAACAAGAAGGTCTCGTCTCAAAGGTAGCTTCCAAGGTGGAGCCGATGACATATTCACCAGATCTGCATACCAAGTCCTGCGTGGCCACGCAGGAGCTATCAAGATCACCGACGCCCTCTCCTGCTTGATCCTGGCTATCAGCCTGGGGATGAGAGGAAATGGCGGGAACACATAAGCTAGTTTGAAGGTCCAAGGTGCTACTAGTGCATCCACTAGAGCCGCCTTGGGATCCCTGGATCTGGCCCCGTAGCAAGGAACTTTGAAGTTCTGACGAGAGGCCATCAGATCCATGTCTGGAATGCCCCACAGGTGAGTGACTTGGGCAAAGATTTCCGGATGGAGTTCCCACTCCCCCGGATGCAATGTCTGCCGACTCAGAAAATCCGCTTCCCAATTTTCCACTCCTGGGATGTGGATAGCAGACAGGTGGCAGGAGTGAGACTCCGCCCAAAGAATAATTTTGGTTACTTCTTCCATCGCTAGGGAACTTCTTGTTCCCCCCTGATGGTTGATGTACGCAACAGTCGTCATGTTGTCTGATTGAAACCGTATGAACCTGGTCCTCGCAAGCTGGGGCCAGGCCTGGAGAGCATTGAATATCGCTCTCAGTTCCAGAATATTTATCGGTAGAAGAGATTCTTCCCGAGACCAAAGACCCTGAGCTTTCAGGGATCCCCAGACCGCGCCCCAGCCTATCAGACTGGCGTCGGTCGTGACAATGACCCACTCTGGTCTGTGGAACATCATCCCTTGAGACAGATTGTCCAGGGACAGCCACCAACGGAGTGAGTCTCTGGTCCTCTGATTTACTTGTATCTTCGGAGACAAGTCTGTATAGTCCCCATTCCACTGACTGAGCATGCACAGTTGTAATGGTCTTAGATGAATGCGCGCAAAAGGAACTATGTCCATCGCCGCCACCATCAAACCGATCACTTCCATGCACTGAGCTATGGAAGGAAGAGGAACGGAATGAAGTATCCGACAAGAGTCCAGAAGCTTTGTTTTTCTGGCCTCTGTTAGAAAGATCCTCATTTCTTAAGGAGTCTATAATTGTTCCCAAGAAGGGAACCCTTGTTGACGGGGATAGAGAACTCTTTTCCACGTTCACTTTCCAGCCGTGAGATCTGAGAAAGGCCAGGACAATGTCCGTGTGAGCCTTTGCTTGAGGAAGGGACGACGCTTGAATCAGAATGTCGTCCAGGTAAGGTACTACTGCAATGCCCCTTGGTCTTAGCACCGCTAGAAGGGACCCTAGTACCTTTGTGAAAATCCTTGGAGCAGTGGCTAATCCGAAAGGAAGCGCCACGAACTGGTAATGTTTGTCCAGGAATGCAAACCTTAGGAACCGATGATGTTCCTTGTGGATAGGAATATGTAGATACGCATCCTTTAAATCCACCGTGGTCATGAATTGACCTTCCTGGATGGAAGGAAGGATAGTTCGAATGGTTTCCATCTTGAACGATGGGACCTTGAGAAATTTGTTTAAGATCTTGAGATCTAGGATTGGTCTGAACGTTCCCTCTTTTTTGGGAACTATGAACAGATTGGAGTAGAACCCCATCCCTTGTTCTCTTAATGGAACAGGATGAATCACTCCCATTTTTAACAGGTCTTCTACACAATGTAAGAACGCCTGTCTTTTTATGTGGTCTGAAGACAACTGAGACCTGTGGAACCTCCCCCTTGGGGGAAGTCCCTTGAATTCCAGAAGATAACCCTGGGAGACTATTTCTAGCGCCCAAGGATCCAGAACATCTCTTGCCCAAGCCTGAGCGAAGAGAGAGAGTCTGCCCCCCACCAGATCCGGTCCCGGATCGGGGGCCAATATTTCATGCTGTCTTGGTAGCAGTGGCAGGTTTCTTGGCCTGCTTTCCCTTGTTCCAGCCTTGCATTGGTCTCCAAGCTGGCTTGGCCTGAGAAGTATTACCCTCTTGCTTAGAGGACGTAGCACCTTGGGCTGGTCCGTTTTTACGAAAGGGACGAAAATTAGGTCTATTTTTTACCTTGAAAGGCCGATCCTGAGGAAGGGCGTGGCCCTTACCCCCAGTGATATCAGAGATAATCTCTTTCAAGTCAGGACCAAACAACGTTTTCCCCTTGAAAGGAATGTTTAGTAGCTTGTTCTTGGAAGACGCATCAGCCGACCAAGATTTCAACCAAAGCGCTCTGCGCGCCACAATAGCAAACCCAGAGTTCTTAGCCGCTAACTTAGCCAATTGCAAAGAGGCGTCTAGAGTGAAAGAATTAGCCAATTTGAGAGCATTGATTCTGTCCATAATCTCCTCATAAGGAGGAGAGTCACTATCGAGCACCTTAAGCAGTTCATCAAACCAGAAATATGCGGCAGTAGTGACAGGGACAATGCATGAAATGGGTTGTAGAAGGTAACCCTGCTGAACAAACATCTTTTTAAGCAAACCTTCTAATTTTTTATCCATAGGATCTTTGAAAGCACAACTATCCTCTATTGGAATAGTGGTGCGTTTGTTTAAAGTAGAAACCGCTCCCTCGACCTTGGGGACTGACTGCCATAAGTCCTTTCTGGGGTCGACCATAGGAAACAATTTTTTAAATATGGGGGGAGGGACGAAAGGAATACCGGGCCTTTCCCATTCTTTATTAACAATGTCCGCCACCCGCTTGGGTATAGGAAAAGCTTCTGGGAGCCCCGGCACCTCTAGGAACTTGTCCATTTTACATAGTTTCTCTGGGATGACTAAATTTTCACAATCATCCAGAGTGGATAATACCTCCTTAAGCAAAATGCGGAGATGTTCCAATTTAAATTTAAATGTAATCACATCAGATTCAGCCTGCTGAGAAATGTTCCCTAAATCAGTAATTTCTCCCTCAGACAAAAACTCCCTGGCCCCCTCAGATTGGGTTAGGGGCCCTTCAGAGATATTAATATCAGCGTCGTCATGCTCTTCAGTAACTAAAACAGAGCAGCCACGCTTACGCTGACAAGGGTTCATTTTGGCTAAAATGTTTTTGACAGAATTATCCATTACAGCCGTTAATTGTTGCATAGTAAGGAGTATTGGCGCGCTAGATGTACTAGGGGCCTCCTGAGTGGGCAAGACTCGTGTAGACGAAGGAGGGAATGATGCAGTACCATGCTTACTCCCCTCACTTGAGGAATCATCTTGGGCATCATTGTCATTATCACATAAATCACATTTATTTAAATGAATAGGAATTCTGGCTTCCCCACATTCAGAACACAGTCTATCTGGTAGTTCAGACATGTTAAACAGGCATAAACTTGATCAGAAAGTACAAAAAACGTTTTAAAATAAAACCGTTACTGTCACTTTAAATTTTAAACTGAATACACTTTATTACTGCAATTGCGAAAAAGCATGAAGGAATTGTTCAAAATTCACCAAATTTTCACCACAGCGTCTTAAAGCCTTGAAAATATTGCACACCAATTTTGGAAGCTTTAACCCTTAAAATAACGGAACCGGAGCCGTTTTAAGCTTTAAACCCCTTTACAGTCCCTGGTATCTGCTTTGCTGAGACCCAACCAAACCCAAAGGGGAATACGATACCAAATGACGCCTTCAGAAGTCTTTTATAAGTATCAGAGCTCCTCACACATGCGACTGCATGCCATGCCTCTCAAACACAAGTGCGCAACACCGGCGCGAAAATGAGACTCTGCCTATGCTTGGGGAAAGCCCCTAAAGAATAAGGTGTCTAAAACGGTGCCTGCCGATATTATTATATCAAAATACCCAGATAAAATGATTCCTCAAGGCTAAATATGTGTTAATAATCAATCGATTTAGCCCAGAAAAAGTCTACAGTTTAAATAAGCCCTTGTGAAGCCCTTATTTACAATCGTAATAAACATGGCTTACCGGATCCCATAGGGAAAATGACAGCTTCCAGCATTACATCGTCTTGTTAGAATGTGTCATACCTCAAGCAGCAAGAGACTGCAAACTGTTCCCCCAACTGAAGTTAATTGCTCTCAACAGTCCTGTGTGGAACAGCCATGGATTTTAGTTACGGTTGCTAAAATCATTTTCCTCATACAAACAGAATTCTTCATCTCTTTTCTGTTTCTGAGTAAATAGTACGTACCAGCACTATTTGAAAATAACAAACTCTTGATTGAATAATGAAAAACTACAGTTAAACACTAAAAAACTCTAAGCCATCTCCGTGGAGATGTTGCCTGTACAACGGCAAAGAGAATGACTGGGGTAGGCGGAGCCTAGGAGGGATCATGTGACCAGCTTTGCTGGGCTCTTTGCCATTTCCTGTTGGGGAAGAGAATATCCCACAAGTAAGGATGACGCCGTGGACCGGACACACCTATGTTGGAGAAATATTTATTCTGGCTTAATTTTAACCCTTTATTTACACGTACCTATGGCCAGTGTTAATGTGCTACAAGGTTGTTGGCTGCCAGTTTTAAAGGAACATTTATTTTTTGTGATTTCGACAGAACAAAATTCTAAACAGCTTTTCAATTTTCTTCTATTAAATTAACTTCATGCTCTTGGTATCCTTTGTTGAAGGAGAAGCAATGCACTACTGGGAGCTGAACACATTGGGGGAAGCAATGACAAGAGGTATCAGTGCAGCTAGCTCCCAGCAGGACATTGCTGCTTTTGAGCCTTCCTAGGTATGCTCTTCAATTAAATACAAAGAGAACAAAGAAAAATAAGTTGGTAGAGAATTAATTTTAAACAAATGTCCTATTTACTTCGGTCTGAATCATGAATGTGACTTTACTGCTTCTTTAGTTATACTATTTGTTAATATTATATTATGGTGCTTTTATACATGTGTGTGCGCATATAAATAGAACAGAGGGGTAACCAAGACAAATCCGGCAAACCATGAGTTAAGGTGACGGTAAACGCTCCCCTTTTTAAAATCAGATCAGGAAAGTTAGTGATAAATTCATCAGATGTAATAAAGTTGCTCTGTAACTTACTTTTTAAAGTGAAGGTCAAGTCTGGCTTAGTCGCTCACTCCGTTCTGCCGTTAATTAAAAAATCACCTTGATGTTCATTCATCATTTTTACTCAATTTGGTCAGAAACTTTTATATTATACCTTTCAATTCTCGCTCGTTTTACTTTTATTGTCTGCCTGCCATCTTGCCAATTTTGATTGACAGTTTTTTTAAGATGTAATCTCCAATCACCGTCTCCCCCCCCCCCCCCTCTAGACTGTTTATAGATCTATGTACGCTTTTTTACTTACTGTAACAATTGGTTTTGAAGCAGTGAAAATATAGAGCGCTTACAGTCTTCACAAAGTTCTAGCGAGTATCTCGATCGCATAGTAATCATTGAATGAATGTATTCATTCATTGAATACTATGTTTTAATGTTATGGGCTGTAAAATTGTAACGCATGCGCGATTGCGGTGACTGTACGCATGCGCAGTTAGTTCTCTGCATTGTGCACGAGCTTTGCGGTGACGTAGTGAGCGTGGGACCGCTCGCTACGTCACTAGTGCCGAATAAGGAAGCGGTGGAGGGGAGGAGTCACCATGTAAAATGGAGGTATAATATACTTAATTTATCTAAAAAAAAAAAAAAACAATATTGAAAAATGAAGTTAGCGACTTTAATGCTGATAGGTTAATATGTAAATAGATGCATTCCAGTATCATAAAACTGACCTTTACTTAAATATAGATATGAAATTCCCCACCCTCCGCCACCCACTTCAGAAGTCAATTTTTCTGTGAGCCTGAGCCAACGATTTTAATTGCTCTCTAATTAGCGCTGTAGCTACAGCAAAAGTGCCATATGGGGAGAGTGCCGATTGGACAACAATTCAAACCTTTAGCTCACAGAAAAATTTACTTGAAATTAGCGGCGGAGCGCGGGGTATTTAAATTTCATATCCCAATTAAAAAGTAAGTTATAGTGCAACTTCATTACAACGGATGAATTAAACAGTCTAAAAACAAATTATGCTTACCTGATAATTTCATTTCCATCTGTATGGGAAGAGTCCACAGCTGCATTCCTTACTTGTGGGAAATACTGAACCTGGCCACCAGGAGGAGGCAAAAAGACAACCCAGCCAAAATCTTAAATACCTCCTCAACTTCCTCATAACCCCAGTCATTCTGCCGAAGGAATAAGGAACAGTAGGAGAAATATCAGGGTGAAAGGTGCCAGAAGTAAAACATTTAAATTTAGAGTCGCCCATTGGAGAACACGGGCGGGAGCTGTGGACTCTTCCCATACAGATGGAAATGACATTATCAGGTAAGAATAATTTATGTTTTCCATCTTAATATGGGAAGAGTCCACAGCTGCATTCCCTACTTGTGGAAACATATACCCAAGCTCTAGAGTACACAGAATGCTAACGGGAGGGAAAAAAGAGGAGGACCCTAATCTGAGGGCACCAAAGCCTGCAAAACCTGTCTCCCAAAGGCTGTTTCAGCAGAAGCAAAAACATCAAACTTGTAAAATTTGGGGAAAAGTATGTAAGGAGAACCAGGTAGCCGCCTTACAAATCTGATCCATAGAGGCCTCATTTTTGAAGGCCAAAGAGGAAACCACTGCTCTCGTAGAATGAGCCGTAATCCTCAGAGGAGGCTTATGTCCTGCCGTTCTTATGCTAAACGGAGGTTTGTCTAAATTCCTTTGTGGCCCGAAGATAGAACCTCAAGGCACAAACCACATCCAGAAATAAGATATAAATGTTCCTTTGACAAAGAAGGATAAGGACGTAAGAAAGGAACCACAATCTCTTGATTGATGTTGCAAATTGACCCAACCTTAGGAAGAAAACAATTCAATGTCTTCATGCATATGCTCCAACGGAGCCCGTTTCAAAACCTTAAGGATAAGATTTAAACTCCAAGGAGAAGCCTTAGATCTAAACATAGGTCTGATCCCAGCAGAGCCTTAACAAATAGCTGCATATCTGGAAGCTCTGCAAACCTCTTGTACAGTAACACAGACAGGGCCGAAAACTGTCCCTTCTGGGGACTTGCAGAAAAGCCCTTCTCCAGTTCATCGTGTAGAACAGAGTAAGTAGGTCCTCCAAGAGACCTTGGTCAGCAGATCCTTGCGACAAGGTATCTTCCACGGAGGAGATGATGACATCCACATTAAATCCGCGAACCAAGACGCGGCCAAGACGGAGCAGTCAGTATCACCGACGCCTGCTTGAGTCAAGCCACTACACTAGGAAGTAGTGGTAACGGTCGGAAAAGATAAATTGGATTGAACCTCCAAGGCACCGCTAATGCATCTGTTAGCTCCGTCTGAGGATCCCTGTACCTCGACCCCTATCTGGGTAGCTTGGTATTGAGACCTTATAAGATCTTCCTCTTGCAAATCTCTGCAAACACTCGGGATGGAGAGACCATTCTTCCGGATGAAAGGATTGTCTGCTGAGGAAATCCACTTCCCAATTGTCCACACCCGGAATGTGGATCCAAGATACTTCCCTCAAAACTAGGGAGCTTCTCGATCCCCCCTGATTGTTGATGTAAGCCACCGAGGATATATTGTTTGATTGGAATTTGATTAACTGGGACGAACCCAGCAGAGGTCAAGCCTTCAGAGCCTTGTATATTGCCCGAAGATCCAAAATGAGATCAGGAGGGAGCTTTACCTCCTGAGACCAGAGGGCCTGTGCCTTCCTGGCATCCCAAACAGCTACCCATCCCGACAAACTGGCAACCGTAGTCACAATCACCCAGGATGGTCTTGAGACGGACGTCCCTTAGGACAAGTGATCCGGACAAAACCACCAAGAGAGCGATTCTCCCGATTGTCCAGAGAAATCTGTTGAGACAGATCCAAATGATCGCCATTCCACTAGTTCAGCATGCGCAGTTGCAACAGTGTGAAGTGAAACCTGGCAAAGGAAATGATGTCCAAGCTGGACACCATGAGACCAAATCACCTCCATACACCGAGCCACAGATGGCCTTAAGGAGATCTGGAGGGCAAGACATGTTGAAGCTAGCTTGCAACGTCCCTGGTCTGTTAGAAATATTCTCATCTCTATGGAGACTATTATTGTTTGGTATTAACCCTTGATATCCGGGTTATACCATGATGAAAGATGCCCTGAATACGGGATCAGCAACACACAAACCCAGTTAATTCCCCCCCAAACATGAGACCAAGCTCCATCTTGAGGGTAAAACAGAATGTGTTTTATTGAGGGCTATATGCCCAGTATTTATGCAGAACTCCCCTAGGAGACCAGATGGGGGGTTGGAAGAGTATTGTACATTAGATAGAGGGAAGACACCCTTTTACAGGATACAATAGAATTGCATTACTTAACCAAATAAACAATTAAACACAAGAAAACAAGGGAGTCCTTCTTGACACCTGGCAGTCTGATTAAACAATGTGAACGCTTATCACTTAAACATAATTACAATAAACAATAGCTGATGTCAGGTAACCTGTTTTCAGAAAATAGTTTCTCAAAGCTGAACAAAGTTAACCCTTCCAGTACTGACAGAGGGGTCTGTCACAATTATAGTACCCGAGAATTTCTACCCTGGTACTTGATACAAGAGAACTCTCTCTAGATTATCTGCCATCCATGGGATCGAAGAAGACAGGAGATATTTCGAATGGTCCACTCTTCGAAAAATGTCTTTAGCTATACCAAATAGAAGGGCAATAAACTGGAAGTGCTGGTCTAGGAATGCAATCCTTAGGAATTGGAAGTGGTCCTTGAGGATTGGTACGAGAAGGGAGCATCCTTCAGATCTATCGTGGTCATGAACTACCCATCTCAAACGAGGGGAAGAATGGACCTTATTGTCTCCATCTTAAACAAAGGGACATTTAAAAACCTGCTTAAGCACTTTAGGTCCAGAATCGGACGGAAAGTTCCTTCCTTCTTAGGGACCATCCCAAACCTCTCACTGCGATAGGCACCGGGACAATAACTCCTAGAGGACAGATCCCATATACACCCCAGAAAGGCTTCCCTCCTTTCTGGTCAGGAAGACAGGAGCAATCTGCCCATGGGTGGCTGAGACTTAAAACTTATCTTGTAACCCTGAGGTATGACCTCCAGGATCCATGGATCCTGCACGTCCCTGAACCAAGCGACTGACAAGAGCGACATACTGCCCCCTACATGATCAAGAAGAGGACCGGGGACCACCCATTCATCCAGACAGACTGGGCGGGCTTCTTGCTCTGCTTGGATTTATTCCAGGACTGAGACGGCTTCCAGGAGCTCTTGGTTTGCTCTGGCATAGCGTAGGACTGCTGGCATGGGCTTTATCAGAACGAAAACCGTCCCTTAGATTAGTTCATATACTCTTGCAGTAGGAGGGCACCCTTGCCCCCTGTGACCGTGGAGATAATTTGAGACCAGGCCTGGACCAGACAAAATCATTTCCTTAAAGGGAGAGAAGAAGTCTAGAATTAGAAGTCATATCCGCAGACCAAGACGTCAGCCAGAGCCCGACGGGCCTGAACAGAAAAAGCTGAAGCCATAGCATTCGAGAGAAAAAAACTGCCTAATAGAAGCACAGATAAAAGAATTAACAACCCTAAAGGCCGTAAATCTTTTCTGAGTAACGTCGAGGGGATCCTCCACCCCGATCAAATCCTATAAGGAGTCACACCAGAAGGTAGTTTCTCCAGTAACCGTGGCAACAGCTGCTGCCGGGTGAAACAAATATCCCGTATGTTGAAACATCTTAACAGAGTTTCCATCTTTTATTCATGGGCTCTTCAAACGAAGAACTATCTTCAAGCGGGATAGTAGTACATTTAGCAAGGGTGAAGATAACGCCATCCCATTTAAGGACGGAACCTCACAACTCCATTGAGTGTCCAGGACCGGGGACAATTTGTTAAAGGGAGAAGGGGGAAAAGGAATCCAATCCTGTCCCATTTATTCTTAATAATGTTTGCCATCTAACAGGAGCAGGGAAGGATAAGGTACCACCCTGTCCTCAAACTCTATCCAATTTAGGAATTAAAGGTTCATCAGGCAATTTGGCCTCTGGAACCTCTGAATTCACTAAAGCACAAATTACTAAACTAAAGTGTGGTTCCTCCGCAGCCGGAGGTTTAGAGGAAGCAGACTCCGACCCAGAATGTTCATACTCTGAAGTCTCAGAAAGAACTTCATGCACGGATAACCCTCAGTTAAATCCAATAAATTATCTGATGTACTCTGGAAACAAGTGCAATATGTAACCTTTCACTTGCGCTTAGCAGGGCGAGGTAAAGCATTAAAGGCCGCAGACACCGCCGTATGAACTGCGCAGTAACGTCTGGTGAAAAAAGGCCCCCTCCAGATGGAGGATCAGCAATGCTACGGGAAAACTACATGTGTAGAGATATAAGAATGTAGGGTACGCACCTCACTGGACAACAACTCCTCAGATGTGGACGGCTCTGTAGTATCAAACATGTTTGATATCACATTATCAAGGCATAGGGAACATAATTGAGAGGGGGAAATAAGGCCTCCTCGCCATATAAACAGGAATTACTCTTTAGGAATAGAGGGAGTGCCCTCTAAAGTAACAGAATCCTCCATCGCTAGTGCAATAAGCGGAGAACTAGAGAAATAAAACATCTTATTTTATTAAAAAAAACAGCACCCTTACATCCCAATGGCTGGGGCACTCACCACATCCTATGACCCAGACAGTACAGAGATTTATGACTCTTCTCTGACACCCAGTCAGGAAAAAGGGAATGCATCACATGGTGCACAATGCAGGACTGTCCCTGCTATGAAAAAGCGCCAAGCTTGTAAGCTGCATAGCTCTCAAAGTGAAACCTGTATATTCCATAACAGCCTATGAGCCCATAACATCTCACACATAAAAGCAGCATTAAACATATAAGATTATTCCCCCCTGTTCAATAATCCCCCTAAAGAGATATTAAACCTTGATTCTATACAGATAAAAGGAGTCACACTGTGACCCTGTCTTCTTGCATTATCATACATGTATAAAATATGAAAAAAATCTTAAAAGAATCTACGCCGTGGAAAAGAACACGGCCCTTCAAGTGTGACAGATAGTAGCATCGCTTCTGACATGGACTTGAGTGAAGAAAGCAGGCAGCGAAACTCGTCAACGCTGATTGCCTATGGAGCTGTTAATACGAGTCGGGATGGTTTTGCAGAAAGAAAGACTCTCCCTGCATCTCCGGACTCTTTCATCCATGCTCTCACAGAGGCTGACAGGACTACTTAAAACTCCAGTCCCATCTCGAAGAGTACTACCCTCCATAAGACACTACTCCGAAATCTTCTAACACTTCTCTGCCAACCTCCTGTGACAAAAGGCAAAGAATGACTGTGGTTATAAGGAAGTGGAGGAGGTATTTAAGCCTTTGGCTGGGGTGTCTGCCTCTTCCTGGTGGCCAGGTTCAGCATTTCCCACAAGTAAGGAATGCAGCTGTGGACTCTTCCCATATTAAGATGGAAATATCACTAACATTCCAGATCTGATTTTAAACGGGGGAGAGTTTACCGTCACTACAAGGGAGTTTCAAGTATACTCATCGTATAATACCCATATAGGCAGTCATTTAATTTGCAGGTTACAGACTAAAAATGGACTTGTGGAAATGTTCAGCCTTATGTGCGTTCTTATAAAAACGCTCCGGGCATATAACCAAGAATCAGCAGATACAGATACCTATATAGGGTGAATGTTCTGGAACCAACTCAATAACCATTATCAGTGTGTTTTCTTTTAGACACATTTACTAAACCAGAATGAAGATCTGTTTACCCATCACATTAAAGAGCCACTAAAGTCAAAACTAAAGCTTCACCACTCTGACAGAGCATGCAATTTAAAAATAAATAAAAAAAATATATGCACAATTTCTGAGGCTCCAGCTGCTACTGATCATGTGCAAGAGTGCACTACAAAAAATAAATAATAATAATATACATTCTGTGATTGGCTCATGGCGGTCACATTATACAGGGGAAGGGAAATTTGGATTAACATTGAAAAAGAAAATGTATGCTTATCTAATAAATTTATTTCTTTTTAGACACGATGAGTCCACGGATTTCATCCTTACTTGTGGGATATTCACTTCCTGGTCAGCAGGAGGAGGCAAAGAGCACCACAGCAGAGCAGAGCTGATATATATATATATCTCCTCCCTTCCCTCCCACTCCAGTCATTTGACCGAAGTTAGGAAGAGAAAGGAAAAAGCCAAGGTGCAGAGGTGTCTGAAGTTTACAAAAATTAATAACCTGTCTCAGAGAACAGGGCGGGCCGTGGACTCATCGTGTCTAAAAAGAAATACATTTATCAGGTAAGCATATATTTTCTTTTCTTTTTAAAGACACGATGAGTCCACGGATCTTCATCCTTACTTGTGGGATACAATACCAAAGCTAGAGTACACGGATGATAAGGGAGGGACAAGACAGGGAACCTAAACAGAAGGCACCACTGCTTTAAGAACCTTTCTCCCAAAAACAGCCTCAGCCGAGGCAAAAGTATCAAATTTGTAAAATTTAGAAAAAGTGTGAAGAGAGGAGCAAGTTGCAGCCTTGAAATCTGTTCTATAGAAGCGTCATTTGTGAATGCCCATGAGGAAGCAACAGCCCTAGTGGAATGAGCCGTAACTCTTTCAGGAGGCTGTTGTCCAGCAGTCTCATATGCAAAGCGGATGATGCTCTTCAGCCAAAAGGAAAGAGAGGTAGCCGTAGCTTTCTGACCCCTATGTTTTCCAGAGAAAATGACAAAGTCCTTAGTCGCTTGTAAATAAAATTTCAAAGCACGGACCACGTCCAAATTGTGCAAAAGACGTTCCTTTTGAGGAGGAGGATTAGGACACAAGAAAGGAACAACAATCTCCTGATTAATGTTCCTGCTTGAAACAACCGTACGAAGGAACCCTAGTTTAGTATGTAAAACTACCTTATCCGAATGAAAAATAAGGTAAGGCGAATTGTATTGCAATGCCGAAAGCTCAGACACTCTTTGAGCTGAAGAAATGGCAACAAGAAATAAAACTTTCCAAGATAACTTAATATCTAAGGAAAGCATAGGCTCAAATGGAACCCCCTGAAGAACTTTAAGAACTAAATTTAGACTCCATGGAGGAGTAATTGGTTTAAACACAGGCCTGATTCTAACCAAAGCCTGGCAAAAGGATTGAACGTCTGGGACATCCGCCAGACGTTTGTATAACAAAATAGATAAGGCAGAGATTTGACCCTTTAGGGAACTTGCGGATAAACCTTTCTCCAATCCTTCTTGGAGAAAAGACAAAATTCTGGGAATCCTTACTCTACTCCATGAGTAGCCCTTGGATTCACACCAATAAAGATATTTACGCCATATCTTATGGAAAATCTTTCTAGTCACAGGTTTAAGAAGCCTGGATCATGGTCTCTATGACCAAATCAGAAAACCCCCGCTTGGATAGGATTAAGCGTTCAATCTCCAAGAAGTCAGCTTCAAAGAAACTAGATTTGGGTGAAGGAAGGGCCCTTGAATGAGAAGGTCCTTCCCCAACGAAAGTCTCCAAGGTGGCAGGGATGACATGTCCACCAGATCTGCATACCAAATCCTGCGAGGCCACGCAGGAGCAATGAGGATCACGGATGCCCTCTCCTGATTGATTTGAGCAATGACTCGAGGAAGAAGCACAAACTGAGGAAAAAGGTATGCAAGATTGAAGGACCAAGGAACTGCCAGAGCATCTATCAGTTCTGCCTGAGGATCCCTAGATCTCGACCCGTATCTCGGGAGCTTGGCATTCTGAGGAGGAGCCATGAGATCCAACTCCGGCCGACCCAATTTGAGAATCAGGTTAGAGAACACTTCCGGATGGAGTTCCCACTCTCCCGGATGAAAAGTCTGTCTGCTCAGAAAGTCCGCCTCCCAGTTGTCCACCCCTGGGATATGGATCACTGACAGATGACAAGAATGGGCCTCCGCCCACCGGATAATCTTGGCTACCTCGGTCAGCGCTAAGGAACTCCTTGTTCCTCCTTGATGATTGATGTAAGCCACTGTCATTATGTTGTTCGTCTGAAATCTGATGAACTGGGCCGAAGCCAACTGAGGCCAGGCCAGAAGAGCATTGAAGATCGCTCTCAGTTCCAGGATGTTTATAGGAAGAACAGATTCCGCCGGAGTCTACACTCCCTGAGCCTTTAGAGGACCCCAGACAGCTCCCCAACCAAGAAGGCTGGCATCTGTTGTCACAATCACCCAGGATGGTCTGCGAAAGCATGTTCCCTGGAATAGATGATCCAGAGACAACCACCATTGAAGTGAATCCCTTGTCTCCTGCTCCAGGGTTATTCAGGGAGACAAGTCGGCATAATCTCCATTCCACAGCCTGAGCATGTTTGACTGCAGAGGTCTGAGGTGAAACCGAGCAAACGGGATGGATGTCCATTGCCGCCACCATCAACCCGATTACCTCCATGCACTGAGCACTGAAAGCCTAGGAATGGAGTGAAAAACTAGACAAGAGTCGATCATTTTTGATTTCCTGACTTCTATCAGAAAAATCTTCAGTGATATGGAATCTATTATGGTTCCCAAGAAAGATAACCTTGTGCTAGGGACTAAGGAACTCCTTTCTAAATTTATCTTCCACCCGTGAGATCGCAGGAAGAATAACACCTCCAAATGAAAACTTGCTTACTGTAAGGATGGTGCCTGGACTAAAATGTCGTCGAGATAGGGCGCCACTGCAATGACCCATAACCGAAACACCGCCAACAGCGATCCCAAAGTCTTTGGTGAAATCTGTGGCAAGACCGAAAGGAAGAGTCATGAACTGCAAGCGTTTGTTCAGAAAGGCAAACCTTATAACTTGATTCTTGAGAATGACACATGAAGGTACGCGTCCTTAAAATCCAAAATGGTACACCAAGAAATTTGTTTAGACTCTTGAGATCTAAAAAGTGGTCTGAAAGTTCCCTCTTTTTTGTGAACCACAAAACTATAGGGATAAAAAAAACACAGACCCTGTACCTGTATTGGAACAGAAAAAATCACCCCCAGGTCTGAGAGGTTTCATACGCAGTGTAAGAACGCCTCTCCTTGTTGTCTGATCTTCAGATAATCTTGAAAGCAGAAAAACTTTTGACCTCTAACTTGTATCCCTGGGGTACTATAATCTATTGCCCAGGAATCCTGAACATCTTGAACCCAAGCCCGAGCGAAGAAGAAAAGTATGCCCCCTACAAGATCCAGTCCCGGATCGGTGGCATGACCTTCATGCATGCTGTGTTTGATTCAACAGCAGGCTATTTTTTTTTTTTCAAATTTCTTGAAACTTCAAAAGAGAATATTTCCGTCAAGTCAGGTCCCTTCAAGGTCCTCCCCTTGTAGGAAATCGCTAGAAGCTTAAACTTAGAGCACACATCCGTAGAACAAGGCTCCAACCATAATGGCTCAGTGAGCTGGATGCTCCCATCTTAATAACTTGATGGGAAGAATCTGAAATAAAGGAATTAGCCAACTTTAAGAGCTTTAGTCCTCTTCTGGATTTCATCCAGGGGAGTTTCTGATTTATTATCACACAACGCAAGCAATATGCCGTCGCACTAGTGACGGTAGCAAGGTACACAGCTGGTTGCCATTGTAAGTACTGGTGTACATCCCCCTTCTATTCTTTGTCCATAGACATTTGAGAACCCAACTATCCTCTTAGGGTATAATAGTTCTCTTAGTTAAGCCGGCAACTACTACTTCCACCCTAGGGAATGAGTGCCCAGCCTCCATAGCTGAGTCGGCTATGGGAAACATGTTTTTAAATATAGTGAATGCTGTCCAAATAAATGGAACACAGTTTATTGACCTCAAAGGCCGAAGGGCTACATCAACCCTGCCGGATATGAAGCTTCTGTAGTCAGGGCCGTTACCAACTGAACTACATCACCGGATCCTTATAAGTTACTGGACACAGTACGATAGACTACGACGGTAGCCCAAGATAGCCAAAACCTCCTAAGGAAAGAAATGGAGGTGTTCACGCTAAAAAAAAATTAAGGAAACAACCTCAGGATCAAATAAAGATATTATACCATCTGATTCTGAGAAATCTCTCCCAGATAATCCCAAAGTATCTTCCTTTCAGGAAGCAATGAAAAGGCATTCGATGATAGTAACCACTGAATCAATCATCCTCATAATTAATCAGTCATTACAAATATGTATGCATGTAATGTGTACTTGTAAAGCGCTGCTAATCACCCAATAGGGTTTCAAAACGCTGTTCATGTTATCAACCTCATTCACCGTTGATTGAAAATAAATCCTCAAATAATGTTTTCTACCTTGTGGGAAAACCTATAATGTATGAAATGCAAAGTAACTTCCAAGTAGAGTATTAGAGGATGCGCAGAGCACTACATGTGGGCCATAACAATATGTGGGACACTATAGGAGAAATTGTGGCATAAATTGACCGTAGTCAAGAGACTCCCAAACAGTAAAAAGCCTTATAAGGAGAAATTGTATTGTTTTTTTAATTAAAATTTAGCACATAAACGTGTCTTTTTAATTCCAAAAGTAACTCATCTTTTTGTGCTCTTGTTTCATCCTAAAACACCAAGGATGGAATAAACAAATACACAGCTAAAAATATTTAAATAAAAATTAACAGCCAAAAAACCATACTGTCACTTTAAATCTTAAACTTTTTTTTATCTTTGTGCAGAAAAAAACAGAATTTATGTTTACCTGATAAATTACTTTCTCCAACGGTGTGTCCGGTCCACGGCGTCATCCTTACTTGTGGGATATTCTCTTCCCCAACAGGAAATGGCAAAGAGCCCAGCAAAGCTGGTCACATGATCCCTCCTAGGCTCCGCCTACCCCAGTCATTCGACCGACGTTAAGGAGGAATATTTGCATAGGAGAAACCATATGGTACCGTGGTGACTGTAGTTAAAGAAAATAAATTATCAGACCTGATTAAAAAAACCAGGGCGGGCCGTGGACCGGACACACCGTTGGAGAAAGTAATTTATCAGGTAAACATAAATTCTGTTTTCTCCAACATAGGTGTGTCCGGTCCACGGCGTCATCCTTACTTGTGGGAACCAATACCAAAGCTTTAGGACACGGATGAAGGGAGGGAGCAAATCAGGTCACCTAAATGGAAGGCACCACGGCTTGCAAAACCTTTCTCCCAAAAATAGCCTCAGAAGAAGCAAAAGTATCAAACTTGTAAAATCTGGTAAAAGTGTGCAGTGAAGACCAAGTCGCTGCCCTACATATCTGATCAACAGAAGCCTCGTTCTTGAAGGCCCATGTGGAAGCCACAGCCCTAGTGGAATGAGCTGTGATTCTTTCGGGAGGCTGCCGTCCGGCAGTCTCGTAAGCCAATCTGATGATGCTTTTAATCCAAAAAGAGAGAGAGGTAGAAGTTGCTTTTTGACCTCTCCTTTTACCGGAATAAACAACAAACAAGGAAGATGTTTGTCTAAAATCCTTTGTAGCATCTAAATAGAATTTTAGAGCGCGAACAACATCCAAATTGTGCAACAAACGTTCCTTCTTTGAAACTGGTTTCGGACACAGAGAAGGTACGATAATCTCCTGGTTAATGTTTTTGTTAGAAACAACTTTTGGAAGAAAACCAGGTTTAGTACGTAAAACCACCTTATCTGCATGGAACACCAGATAAGGAGGAGAACACTGCAGAGCAGATAATTCTGAAACTCTTCTAGCAGAAGAAATTGCAACTAAAAACAAAACTTTCCAAGATAACAACTTAATATCAACGGAATGTAAGGGTTCAAACGGAACCCCCTGAAGAACTGAAAGAACTAAATTGAGACTCCAAGGAGGAGTCAAAGGTTTGTAAACAGGCTTAATTCTAACCAGAGCCTGAACAAAGGCTTGAACATCTGGCACAGCTGCCAGCTTTTTGTGAAGTAACACAGACAAGGCAGAAATCTGTCCCTTCAGGGAACTAGCAGATAATCCTTTTTCCAATCCTTCTTGAAGGAAGGATAGAATCTTAGGAATCTTAACCTTGTCCCAAGGGAATCCTTTAGATTCACACCAACAGATATATTTTTTCCAAATTTTGTGGTAAATCTTTCTAGTTACAGGCTTTCTGGCCTGAACAAGAGTATCGATAACAGAATCTGAGAACCCTCGCTTCGATAAGATCAAGCGTTCAATCTCCAAGCAGTCAGCTGGAGTGAAACCAGATTCGGATGTTCGAACGGACCCTGAACAAGAAGGTCTCGTCTCAAAGGTAGCTTCCAAGGTGGAGCCGATGACATATTCACCAGATCTGCATACCAAGTCCTGCGTGGCCACGCAGGAGCTATCAAGATCACCGACGCCCTCTCCTGATTGATCCTGGCTATCAGCCTGGGGATGAGAGGAAACGGCGGGAACACATAAGCTAGTTTGAAGGTCCAAGGTGCTACTAGTGCATCCACTAGAGCCGCCTTGGGATCCCTGGATCTGGACCCGTAGCAAGGAACTTTGAAGTTCTGACGAGAGGCCATCAGATCCATGTCTGGAATGCCCCACAGCTGAGTGACTTGGGCAAAGATTTCCGGATGGAGTTCCCACTCCCCCGGATGCAATGTCTGACGACTCAGAAAATCCGCTTCCCAATTTTCCACTCCTGGGATGTGGATAGCAGACAGGTGGCAGGAGTGAGACTCCGCCCATAGAATGATTTTGGTCACTTCTTCCATCGCTAGGGAACTCCTTGTTCCCCCCTGATGGTTGATGTACGCAACAGTTGTCATGTTGTCTGATTGAAACCGTATGAACTTGGCCCTCGCTAGCTGAGGCCAAGCCTTGAGAGCATTGAATATCGCTCTCAGTTCCAGAATATTTATCGGTAGAAGAGATTCTTCCCGAGACCAAAGACCCTGAGCTTTCAGGGATCCCCAGACCGCGCCCCAGCCCATCAGACTGGCGTCGGTCGTGACAATGACCCACTCTGGTCTGCGGAATGTCATCCCTTGTGACAGGTTGTCCAGGGACAGCCACCAACGGAGTGAGTCTCTGGTCCTCTGATTTACTTGTATCTTCGGAGACAAGTCTGTATAGTCCCCATTCCACTGACTGAGCATGCACAGTTGTAATGGTCTTAGATGAATGCGCGCAAAAGGAACTATGTCCATTGCCGCTACCATCAAACCGATCACTTCCATGCACTGCGCTATGGAAGGAAGAGGAACGGAATGAAGTATCCGACAAGAGTCTAGAAGTTTTGTTTTTCTGGCCTCTGTCAGAAAAATCCTCATTTCTAAGGAGTCTATTATTGTTCCCAAGAAGGGAACCCTTGTTGACAGAGATAGAGAACTCTTTTCCACGTTCACTTTCCATCCGTGAGATCTGAGAAAGGCCAGGACAATGTCCGTGTGAGCCTTTGCTTGAGGAAGGGACGACGCTTGAATCAGAATGTCGTCCAAGTAAGGTACTACAGCAATGCCCCTTGGTCTTAGCACAGCTAGAAGGGACCCTAGTACCTTTGTGAAAATCCTTGGAGCAGTGGCTAATCCGAAAGGAAGCGCCACGAACTGGTAATGCTTGTCCAGGAATGCGAACCTTAGGAACCGATGATGTTCCTTGTGGATAGGAATATGTAGATACGCATCCTTTAAATCCACCGTGGTCATGAATTGACCTTCCTGGATGGAAGGAAGAATAGTTCTAATGGTTTCCATCTTGAACGATGGAACCTTGAGAAACTTGTTTAAGATCTTGAGATCTAAGATTGGTCTGAACGTTCCCTCTTTTTTTGGAACTATGAACAGATTGGAGTAGAACCCCATCCCTTGTTCTCTTAATGGAACAGGATGAATCACTCCCATTTTTAACAGGTCTTCTACACAATGTAAGAATGCCTGTCTTTTTATGTGGTCTGAAGACAACTGAGACCTGTGGAACCTCCCCCTTGGGGGAAGCCCCTTGAATTCCAGAAGATAACCTTGGGAGACTATTGCTAGCGCCCAAGGATCCAGAACATCTCTTGCCCAAGCCTGAGCGAAGAGAGAGAGTCTGCCCCCCACCAGATCCGGTCCCGGATCGGGGGCCAACATTTCATGCTGTCTTGGTAGCAGTGGCAGGTTTCTTGGCCTGCTTTCCCTTGTTCCAGCCTTGCATTGGTCTCCAAGCTGGCTTGGCTTGAGAAGTATTACCCTCTTGCTTAGAGGACGTAGCACTTTGGGCTGGTCCGTTTCTACGAAAGGGACGAAAATTAGGTTTATTTTTTGCCTTGAAAGGCCGATCCTGAGGAAGGGCGTGGCCCTTACCCCCAGTGATATCAGAGATAATCTCTTTCAAGTCAGAGCCAAACAGCGTTTTCCCCTTGAAAGGAATGTTAAGTAGCTTGTTCTTGGAAGACGCATCAGCTGACCAAGATTTCAACCAAAGCGCTCTGCCCGCCACAATAGCAAACCCAGAATTCTTAGCCGCTAACCTAGCCAATTGCAAAGTGGCGTCTAGGGTGAAAGAATTAGCCAATTTGAGAGCATTGATTCTGTCCATAATCTCCTCATAAGGAGGAGAATCACTATCGACCGCCTTTATCAGCTCATCGAACCAGAAACATGCGGCTGTAGCGACAGGGACAATGCATGAAATTGGTTGTAGAAGGTAACCCTGCTGAACAAACATCTTTTTAAGTAAACCTTCTAATTTTTTATCCATAGGATCTTTGAAAGCACAACTATCCTCTATGGGTATAGTGGTGCGTTTGTTTAAAGTGGAAACCGCTCCCTCGACCTTGGGGACTGTCTGCCATAAGTCCTTTCTGGGGTCGACCATAGGAAACAATTTTTTAAATATGGGGGGAGGGACGAAAGGAATACCGGGCCTTTCCCATTCTTTATTAACAATGTCCGCCACCCGCTTGGGTATAGGAAAAGCTTCTGGGAGCCCCGGGACCTCTAGGAACTTGTCCATTTTACATAGTTTCTCTGGGATGACCAACTTGTCACAATCATCCAGAGTGGATAATACCTCCTTAAGCAGAATGCGGAGATGTTCCAACTTAAATTTAAACGTAATCACATCAGGTTCAGCTTGTTGAGAAATGTTCCCTGAATCAGTAATTTCTCCCTCAGACAAAACCTCCCTGGCCCCATCAGACTGGGTTAGGTGCCCTTCAGAACCATTATTATCAGCGTCGTCATGCTCTTCAGTATCTAAAACAGAGCAGTCGCGCTTACGCTGATAAGTGTTCATTTTGGCTAAAATGTTTTTGACAGAATTATCCATTACAGCCGTTAATTGTTGCATAGTAAGGAGTATTGGCGCGCTAGATGTACTAGGGGCCTCCTGAGTGGGCAAGACTCGTGTAGACGAAGGAGGGAATGATGCAGTACCATGCTTACTCCCCTCACTTGAGGAATCATCTTGGGCATCATTGTCATTGTCACATAAATCACATTTATTTAAATGAATAGGAATTCTGGCTTCCCCACATTCAGAACACAGTCTATCTGGTAGTTCAGACATGTTAAACAGGCATAAACTTGATAACAAAGTACAAAAAACGTTTTAAAATAAAACCGTTACTGTCACTTTAAATTTTAAACTGAACACACTTTATTACTGCAATTGCGAAAAAACATGAAGGAATTGTTCAAAATTCACCAAATTTTCACCAGTGTCTTAAAGCCTTAAAAGTATTGCACACCAAATTTGGAAGCTTTAACCCTTAAAATAACGGAACCGGAGCCGTTTTTAACTTTAACCCCTTTACAGTCCCTGGTATCTGCTTTGCTGAGACCCAACCAAGCCCAAAGGGGAATACGATACCAAATGACGCCTTCAGAAAGTCTTTTCTAAGTATCAGAGCTCCTCTCACATGCGACTGCATGTCATGCCTCTCAAAAACAAGTGCGCAACACCGGCGCGAAAATGAGGCTCTGCCTATGATTTGGGAAAGCCCCTAAAGAATAAGGTGTCTAAAACAGTGCCTGCCGATATTATAATATCAAAATACCCAGATTAAATGATTCCTCAAGGCTAAATATGTGTTAAAAATGAATCGATTTAGCCCAGATAAAGTCTACAGTCTTAATAAGCCCTTGTGAAGCCCTTATTTACGATCTTAATAAACATGGCTTACCGGATCCCATAGGGAAAATGACAGCTTCCAGCATTACATCGTCTTGTTAGAATGTGTCATACCTCAAGCAGCAAGAGACTGCTCACTGTTCCCCCAACTGAAGTTAATTGCTCTCAACAGTCCTGTGTGGAACAGCCATGGATTTTAGTGACGGTGCTAAAATCATTTTCCTCATACAAACAGAAATCTTCATCTCTTTTCTGTTTCTGAGTAAATAGTACATACCAGCACTATTTCAAAATAACAAACTCTTGATTGAATAATAAAAACTACAGTTAAACACTAAAAAACTCTAAGCCATCTCCGTGGAGATGTTGCCTGTACAACGGCAAAGAGAATGACTGGGGTAGGCGGAGCCTAGGAGGGATCATGTGACCAGCTTTGCTGGGCTCTTTGCCATTTCCTGTTGGGGAAGAGAATATCCCACAAGTAAGGATGACGCCGTGGACCGGACACACCTATGTTGGAGAAAATACGACAGCACACAAATATTGAGTACTGACTTAACCTCAGAGAAATCTTGCTGAGGTGCCCTAATGCTCGTTCACCCTTAGAACTTCATGCCAAAACAGATCCGGAGCACAGTTGTAGCGCTATCTGGACTCACAGAGGTGAAGAGTACTGCGTTAGCAAAGGAAAACCACTCTACCGATAAAGCGGGTGCAGCCTAAGTCGGCCCCAAGCTCCGCCCCTCATGGGCGTGATAACACACACATCTAAACATATAGATATTGCAATTGCGCCACTGAGAAAAACGGCGCCAAACATAACCCCGCCCTTTGTGGGCGTAATATACACGCTATCCCAGTCGCCATATTTATTAGATACATACTAACGGGAGTTAACTGACCCCTTCTTTGACAAAATGTAACACCGAAAAAAACTAAATTTATGCTTACCTGATAAATTTCTTTCTCTTGTGGTGTATCCAGTCCACGGGTTCATCCATTACTTGTGGGATATTCTCCTTCCCAACATGAAGTTGCAAAGAGGACACCCACAGCAGAGCTGTCTATATAGCTCCTCCCCTAACCCCCACCTCCAGTCATTCGACCGAAGGCAAGTAAGAAAAAGGAGAAACTAAAGGGTGCAGTGGTGACTGTAGTTTTAAAAAATAAAAACACCTGACTTAAAGTGACAGGGCGGGCCGTGGACTGGATACACCACAAGAGAAAGAAATTTATCAGGTAAGCATAAATTTTGTTTTCTCTTGTAAGTTGTATCCAGTCCACGGGTTCATCCATTACTTGTGGGATACCAATACCAAAGCTTTAGGACACGGATGAAGGGAGGGATAAGGCAGGAACTTAAACAGAAGGCACCACTGCCTGTAAGACCTTTCTCCCAAAAATAGCCTCCGAGGAAGCAAAAGTATCAAATTTGTAGAATTTAGAAAAAGTATGAAGCGAAGACCAAGTTGCCGCCTTGCAAATCTGTTCAACAGAAGCCTCATTTTTAAATGCCCATGTGGAAGCTACCGCTCTAGTAGAGTGAGCTGTAATCCTCTCAGGAGGCTGCTAGCCAGCAGTCTCAAATTAAGCGGATTATGCTTCTCAGCCAAAAAGAAAGAGAAGTTGCCGAAGCTTTGTGGCCTCTCCTCTTTCCAGAGTAGACAACAAACAAGGCAGATGTTTGACAAAACTCCTTAGTTGCTTGTAAGTAGAACTTTAAAGCACGAACCACATACAGATTGTGCAACAACCGTTCCTTCTTGGAAGAGGGATTCGGACACAGAGAAGGAACAACAATTTCCTGATTGATATTTCTATTGGAAAAAACCTTAGGAAGAAAACCTGGCTTGGTACGTAACACCACCTTATCCGCATGGAAAATCAGATAGGGTGAATCACACTGCAGAGCCGATAACTCTGAAACTCTTCGGGCTGAAGAGATAGCAACAAGAAACAAAACTTTCCAAGATAAAAGTTTAATATCTAATGAATGCATAGGTTCAAACAGAACCCCTTGAAGAACTTTAAGAACTAAATTTAAACTCCATGGCGGAGCAACTGGTTTAAATACCGGCTTGATTCTGACTAAAGCCTAACAAAACGCCCGAACGTCTGGAACGTCTGCCAGACGCTTGTGAAAGAGAATAGACAGAGCAGATATCTGTCCTTTTAAAGAACTAGCTGATAATCCTTTTTCCAATCCTTCTTGGAGAAAAGATAGAATCCTAGGAATCTTAACCCTACTCCATTAGAAACCCTTGGAATCACACCAATGAAGATATTTACGCCATATCTTGTGATAGATCTTCCTGGTGACAGGCTTCCTAGCCTGGATCAAGGTATCAATAACAAACTCAGAAAAACCACGCTTTGCTAAGATCAAGCGTTCAATCTCCACGCAGTCAAGCGTAGAGTAGTTAGATTTAGATGTGTTTGAATGGACCCTGGATTAGAAGGTCCTGCCGCAATGGCAGAGGCCATGGTAGGCAGGATCACATGTCCACCAGATCTGCATACCAAGTCCTGCGAGGCCACGCAGGAGCAATAAAGATCACCAAAGCTTCCTCCTGCTTGATTCTGGCAACCAGACGCGGGAGAAGAGGAAACGGTGGAAACACATAAGCCAGGCTGAAGGACCAGGGCGCTGCTAGGTCATCTACTAGCGCTGCCCGAGGATCCCTTGACCTGGACCCGTAACAAGGAAGATTGGCATTCTGACGGGACGCCATCAGATCCAGCTCCAGTCTGCCCCATAGATGAATCAGTTGGGCAAAAATCTCCGGGTGAAGCTCCCATTCCCCCGGGTGAAAAGTCTGCCGACTTAGAAGATCCGCCTCCCAGTTCTCTACTCCTGGGATATGGATAGCTGAGAGATGGCAAGAGTGAGCCTCTACCCATAGAATTATCTTGGAAACCTCCATCATTGCCAGGGGACTCCTTGTTCCCCCCTGATGGTTGATATAGGCTACAGTCTTGATGTTGTTTGACTGAAATCTGATGAACCTGACCGCAGCCAGTTGAGGCCATGCCTGAAGAGCATTGAATATCGCTCTTAGCTCCAGAATGTTTATCGGGAGGAGGGCCTCCTCCTGAGTCCACGAACCCTGAGCTTTTAGGGAGTTCCAGACCGTGCCCCAGCCCAGAAGGCTGGCATCTGTTGTCACTATAGTCCACTCTGGCCTGCGGAAGCTCATTCCCCTGGACAGATGGACCCGAGATAACCACCAGAGAAGAGAATCCCTGGTCGCTTGATCCAGATTTAGCAGAGGAGACAAATCTGTGTAGTCCCCATTCCACTGATTGAGCATGCAAAGTTGTAGTGGTCTGAGATGTAGGCGGGCAAACTGAACTATGTCCATTGCCACTACCATTAGGCCGATTACTTCCATACACTGAGCCACTGACGGCCGAGAAATGGAATGAAGAACACGGCAGGAAGTTAGCAGCTTTGATATCCTGACCTCTGTCAGAAAAATGTTAATTTCTACTGAATCTATCAGAGTCCCTAGGAAAGAAACTCTTGTGAGAGGGGAGAGAGAACTCTTTTCTCTGTTCACCTTCCACCCGTGAGACCTCAGAAAGGCCAGAACAATGTCCGTATGGGACTTGGCGACTTGAAGAGTCGACGCCTGGATCAAGATGTCGAGAGCTTGCAAAGAGAATGACTGGAGGTGGGGGTTAGGGGAGGAGCTATATAGACAGCTCTGCTGTGGGTGTCCTCTTTGCAACTTCCTAGTAATGGATGAACCCGTGGACTGGATACACCTTACAAGAGAAAAACATAACTTATGCTTACCTGATACATTTATTTCTCTTGTGATGTATCGAGTCCACGGATTCATCCATACTTGTGGGATATTCTCCTTCCCTACAGGAAGTGGCAAAGAGAGCACCCACAGCAGAGCTGTCTACATAGCTCCTCCCTTAGCTCCACCCCCCAGTCATTCGACCGAAGGCTAGGAAGAAAAAGGAGAAACTATAGGGTGCAGTGGTGACTGAAGTTTTTTAAATAAAAAAATACTGCCTGTCTTAATAAACAGGGCGGGCTGTGGACTCGATACATCACAAGAGAAATAAATTTATCAGGTAAGCATAAATTATGTTTTCTCTTGTAAGATGTATCGAGTCCACGGATTCATCCATACTTGTGGGATACCAATACCAAAGCTTTAGGACACTGATGAAGGGAGGGACAAGACAGGGACCTTAAACGGAAGGAACCACTGCTTGTAGAACCTCTCTCCCAAAAATAGCCTCCGAAGAAGCAAAAGTATCGAATTTGTAAAATTTGGAAAAAGTATGAAGCGAAGACCAAGTTGCCGCCTTACAAATCTGTTCAACAGAAGTCTCATTTTTAAAAGCCCATGTGGAAGCCACTGCTCTAGTAGAATGAGCAGTAATTCTTTCAGGAGGCTGCTGTCCAGCAGTCTCATAAGCCAAACGGATGATGCTTTTCAGCTAAAAAGAAAGAGGTAGCCGTAGCCTTTTGACCTCTCCGTTTACCAGAATAAACAACAAACAATGAAGATGTTTGACGGAAATCTTTAGTTGCTTGTAAGTAGAACTTTAAAGCACGAACCACATCAAGATTGTGCAACAGACGTTCCTTCTTTGAGGAAGGATTAGGACACAGTGAAGGAACAACAATCTCCTGATTGATATTCCTATTAGAAACAACCTTAGGAAGAAACCCAGGTTTGGTACGCAAAACCACCTTATCTGCATGGAAAACAAGGTAAGGTGAGTCACACTGTAAAGCAGATAACTCAGAAACTCTTCGTGCCGAAGAGATAGCTACTAAAAACAAAACTTACCAAGATAGAAGCTTAATATCTATGGAATGCATAGGTTCAAACGGAACCCCTTGAAGAACTTTAAGAACTAAGTATAGGCTCCATGGTGGAGCAACAGGTTTAAATACAGGCTTGATCCTGACCAAGGCCTGACTAAATGCTTGAACGTCTGGGACATCTGCCAGACGTTTGTGTAAAAGAATAGACAAAGCAGATATTTGTCCTTTTAACGAACTAGCTGATAATCCCTTCTCCAATCCTTCTTGGAGAAAAGACAATATTCTAGGAATCCTAATCTTACTCCATGAGTAACCCTTGGATTCACACCAATAAAAATATTTGCGCCAAATCTTATGATAAATCTTCCTGGTGACAGGCTTTCTAGCTTGAATCAGGGTATCAATGACCGACTCAAGAAACCACGCTTTGATAGAATCAGGCGTTCAATCTCCAAGCAGTCAGACGCAGAGAAATTAGATTTGGATGCGTGAATGGACCTTGGATTAGAAGGTCCTGCCTCATTGGCAGAGACCACGGTGGAACTGATGACATGTCCACTAGGTCTGCATACCAAGTCCTGCGTGGCCACGCAGGTGCTATCAGAATCACTGAAGCCCTCTCCTGCTTGATTCTGGCAACCAGACGTGGAAGGAGAGTAAACGGTGTAAATACATAGGCCAGATTTAAGGACCAGGGCACTGCTAAAACATCTATCAGTACCGCCTGGGGATCCCGGGACCTGGACCCGTAACAAGGAAGTTTGGCATGCTGTCGGGATGCCATCAGATCCAATTCTGGTGTGCCCCATAGCTGAGTCAGCTGGGCAAATACCTCCGGATGGAGCTCCCACTCCCCCGGATGAAAAGTCTGACGACTTAGGAAATCTGCCTCCCAGTTCTCTACTCCTGGGATATGGATTGCTGAGAGATGGCAAGAGTGATCCTCCGCCCATCGGATTATTTTGGTTACCTCCATCATCGCTAGAGAACTCTGTGTTCCTCCTTGATGATTGATATAAGCTACAGTCGTGATTTTGTCCGACTGAAATCTGATAAATTTGGCCGCAGCAAGTTGAGGCCATGCCTGAAGCGCATTGAATATTGTTCTCAGTTCTAGAATGTTTATCGGGAGGAGAGTTTCCTCCTGAGACCATAAGCCCTATGCTTTCAGGGAGTTCCAGACAGCACCCCAGCCTAGTAGGCTGGCATCTGTCGTTACTATGAGCCACTCTGGCCTGCGGAAACACATTCCCTGAGACAGGTGGTCCTGAGACAACCACCAGAGAAGAGAATCTCTGGTCTCCTGGTCCAGATTTATTTGAGGAGATAAATCTGCATAATCCCCATTCCACTGTTTGAGCATGCATAGTTGCAGTGGTCTGAGGTATAGGCGGGCAAAAGGAACTATGTGCATTGCCGCTACCATGAGTCCGATTACCTCCATGCACTGAGCCACTGATGGCCGAGGAATGGAATGAAGAGCTCAGCAAGTGATTAAAAGTTTTGATTTTCTGACCTCCGTCCCTAGGAAGGAAACTCTTGTGAGAGGGAAGAGAGAACTCTTTTTTTATGTTCACCTTCCACCCGTGAGATTTCAGAAAAGCCAACACGATGTCCGTGTGAGACTTGGCTAGTTGGAAAGTCGACGCCTGAATTAAGATGTCGTCTAGATAAGGCGCCACTGCTATGCCCCGCGGCCTTAGCACCACCAAAGAGGACCCTAGCACTTTTGTGAAAATTCTGGGAGCCGTGGCCAACCCGAAGGGAAGGGCCACGAACTGGAAATGCATGTCCAGAAAGGCAAAACTGAGGAATTTATGATGATCTCTGTGAATAGGGATGTGTAGATACGCATCCTGTAAGTCCACGGTAATCATATATTGACCCTCCTGGATCATTGGTAGATTGGTCCGAATAGTCTCCATCTTGAATGATGGTACTCTTAGGAATTTGTTTAGAATTTTGAGATCCAAGATTGGTCTGAAAGTTCCCTCTTTTTTGGGAACCACAAACAGGTTTGAGTAAAACCCTAGCCCTTGTTCCTCTTTTAGAACTGGGCGGATCACTCCCATGGTATGTAGGTCTTCTACACAGCTTAAGAACGCCTCTCTCTTTGTCCGGTTTGCAGACAATTGAGAAATGTGAAATCTCCCCCTTGGGGGGGGGGGGGGGGTCTTTGAAGTCCAGAAGATATCCCTGGGACACAATTTCTAAAGCCCAGGAATCGTGAACATCTCTTGCCCAAGCCTGAGCGAAGAGAGAGAGCCTGCCCCCTACTAGATCCGGTCCCGGATCGGGGGCTACCCCTTCATGCTGTCTTAGAGGCAGCTGCAGGCTTCTTGGCCTGTTTACCCTTGTTCCAAGCCTGGTCAGGTCTCCAGACTGACTTGGATTGGGCAAAATTCCCCTCTTGCTTTGCAGCAGAGGAAGCTGAAGCGGGACCACCCTTGAAGTTCCGAAAGGAACGAAAATTATTTGGTTTTGTCCTCATTTTATTTGTTTTATCCTGAGGGAGGGCATGGCCTTTCCCTCCAGTGATGTCTGAAATAATCTCTTTCAGTTCAGGCCCGAATAGGGTCTTTCCTTTGAAAGGGATGTTCAAAAGTTTCGATTTTGATGACACATCCGCAGACCAGGACTTAAGCCATAACGCTCTGCGTGCTAAAATGGCAAAACCTGAATTCTTTGCTGCTAATTTAGCCAGTTGGAAAGCGTCATCTGTAATGAAAGAATTAGCCAACTTAAGGGCCTAAATTCTGTCCATAATCTCTTCTAATGGAGTCTCCATCTGAAGAGCCTCTTCTAGAGCCTCAAACCAGAAAGCAGCTGCAGTAGTTACAGGAACAATGCACGCAATAGGTTGGAGAAGAAAACCTTGATGAACAAAAATTTTCTTCAGGAGACCCTCTAATTTTTTATCCATAGGATCTTTGAAAGCACAACTGTCTTCGATAGGTATAGTTGTACGCTTAGCCAGAGTAGAAATAGCTCCCTCCACCTTAGGAACTGTCTGCCACGAGTCCCGCATGGTGTCAGATATGGGAAACATTTTCTTAAAAACAGGAGGGGGAGCGAACGGAATACCTGGTCTATCCCACTCCTTAGTAACAATATTCACAATCCTCTTAGGGACTGGAAAAACATCAGTGTAAACAGGAACCTCTAAATATTTGTCCATTTTACACAATTTCTCTGGGACCACTATAGGGTCACAATCATCTAGAGTCGCTAATACCTCCCTGAGCAATAAGCGGAGGTGTTCAAGCTTAAATTTAAAGGCTGTCATATCAGAATCTGTCTGAGGGAGCTTCTTTCCTGAATCAGAAATTTCTCCCTCAGATAACAAATCCCTTATCCCTACCTCAGAACATTGTGAGGGTATATCGGATACGGCTACTAAAGCGTCAGACGGCTCAGCATTTGTTCTTAACCCAGAGCTGTCACGCTTTCCTTGCAAACCAGGCAGTTTAGATAAAACCTCAGTGAGGGTTGTATTCATAACTGTGGCCATGTCTTGTAAAGTAAATGAATTTGACGCACTAGAGGTACTTGGCGTCACTTGTGCGGGCGTTACTGGTTGTGACACTTGGGGAGAGCTAGATGGCAAACCCTCATTCCCTTCTGTCTGAGAATCATCTATGGCATTATTTTTAAGTGCTAAAATATGCTCTTTATAATTTATAGACATATCAGTGCAAGTGGGACACATTCTAAGAGGGGGTTCCACAATGGCTTCTAAACACATTGAACAAGGATTTTCCTTGATGTCAGACATGTTAAACAGGCTAGTAATGCAACAAGCAAGCTTGGAGAACACTTTATTCAATGAAAAACAGAATTTATGCTTACCTGATAAATTACTTTCTCCAACGGTGTGTCCGGTCCACGGCGTCATCCTTACTTGTGGGATATTCTCTTCCCCAACAGGAAATGGCAAAGAGCCCAGCAAAGCTGGTCACATGATCCCTCCTAGGCTCCGCCTTCCCCAGTCATTCGACCGACGTAAAGGAGGAATATGCATAGGAGAAATCATATGATACCGTGGTGACTGTAGTTAGATAAAATAATTCATCAGACCTGATTAAAAAAAACCAGGGCGGGCCGTGGACCGGACACACCGTTGGAGAAAGTAATTTATCAGGTAAGCATAAATTCTGTTTTCTCCAACATAGGTGTGTCCGGTCCACGGCGTCATCCTTACTTGTGGGAACCAATACCAAAGCTTTAGGACACGGATGATGGGAGGGAGCAAATCAGGTCACCTAGATGGAAGGCACCACGGTTTGCAAAACCTTTCTCCCAAAAATAGCCTCAGAAGAAGCAAAAGTATCAAATTTGTAAAATTTGGTAAAAGTGTGCAGTGAAGACCAAGTCGCTGCCTTACATATCTGATCAACAGAAGCCTCGTTCTTGAAGGCCCATGTGGAAGCCACAGCCCTAGTGGAGTGAGCTGTGATTCTTTCAGGAGGCTGCCGTCCGGCAGTCTCATAAGCCAATCGGATGATGCTTTCTCTTGAAGAAAGGATAGAATCTTAGGAATTTTTATCTTGTTCCATGGGAATCCTTTAGATTCACACCAAAAGATATATTTTTTCCATATTTTATGGTAGATTTTTCTAGTTACAGGCTTTCTAGCCTGAACAAGAGTATCAATGACAGAATCTGAGAACCCTCGCTTTGATAAAATCAAGCGTTCAATCTCCAAGCAGTCAGTTGGAGTGAGGCCAGATTCGGATGTTCGAACGGACCTTGAACAAGAAGGTCCTGTCTCAAAGGTAGCTTCCATGGTGGAGCCGATGACATATTCACCAGGTCTGCATACCAAGTCCTGCGTGGCCACGCAGGAGCTATCAAGATCACCGATGCCCTCTCCTGTTTGATCCTGGCTACCAGCTTGGGAATGAGAGGAAAATGTGGGAACACATAAGCTAGGTTGAAGGTCCAAGGTGCTACTAGTGCATCCACTAGAGTCGCCTTGGGATCCCTGGATCTGGACCCGTAGCAAGGAACCTTGAAGTTCTGACGAGACGCCATCAGATCCATGTCTGGAATGCCCCACAATTGAATTATTTGGGCAAAGATTTCCGGATGGAGTTCCCACTCCCCCTGATGAAATGTCTGACGACTCAGAAAATCCGCTTCCCAATTTTCCACTCCTGGGATGTGGATTGCAGACAAGTGGCAGGAGTGATTCTCCGCCCATTGAATTATTTTGGTCACTTCTTCCATCGCCAGGGAACTCCTTGTTCCCCCCTGATGGTTGATATACGCAACAGTCGTCATGTTGTCTGATTGAAACCTTATGAATTTGGCCTTTGCTAGCTGAGGCCAAGCCTTGAGAGCATTGAATATCGCTCTCAGTTCCAGAATATTTATCGGTAGAAGAGATTCTTCCCGAGACCAAAGACCCTGAGCTTTCAGGGGTTCCCAGACCGCGCCCCAGCCCACCAGACTGGCGTCGGTCGTGACAATGACCCACTCTGGTCTGCGGAAGCTCATCCCTTGTGACAGGTTGTCCAGGGTCAGCCACCAACGGAGTGAATCTCTGGTCCTCTGATCTACTTGTATCGTCGGAGACAAGTCTGTATAATCCCCATTCCACTGTCTGAGCATGCACAGTTGTAATGGTCTTAGATGAATTCGCGCAAAAGGAACTATGTCCATTGCCGCAACCATCAAACCTATTACTTCCATGCACTGCGCTATGGAAGGAAGAAGAACAGAATGAAGTACTTGACAAGAGCTTAGAAGTTTTGATTTTCTGGCCTCTGTCAGAAAAATCTTCATTTCTAAGGAGTCTATTATTGTTCCCAAGAAGGGAACTCTTGTTGACGGAGATAGAGAACTTTTCTCTACGTTCACTTTCCACCCGTGAGATCTGAGAAAGGCTAGGACAATGTCCGTATGAGCCTTTGCTTGTGGCAGAGACGACGCTTGAATCAGAATGTCGTCCAAGTAAGGTACTACTGCAATGCCCCTTGGTCTTAGCACCGCTAGAAGGGACCCTAGTACCTTTGTGAAAATTCTTGGGGCAGTGGCTAATCCGAATGGAAGTGCCACGAACTGGTAATGTTTGTCCAGAAAGGCGAACCTTAGGAACCGATGATGTTCCTTGTGGATAGGAATATGTAGATACGCATCCTTTAAATCCACCGTGGTCATGAATTGACCTTCCTGGAAGGTAGGAAGAATTGTCCGAATGGTTTCCATTTTGAACGATGGAACCCTGAGAAATTTGTTTAGGATCTTGAGATCTAAGATTGGTCTGAATGTTCCCTCTTTTTTGGGAACTATGAACAGATTGGAGTAGAATCCCATCCCTTGTTCTCTTAATGGAACAGGATGAATCACTCCCATTTTTAACAGGTCTTCTACACAATGTAAGAATGCCTGTCTTTTTATGTGGTCTGAAGACAATTGAGACCTGTGGAACCTTCCCCTTGGGGGTAGCTCCTTGAATTCCAGAAGATAACCTTGGGAGACTATTTCTAGCGCCCAAGGATCCAGAACATCTCTTGCCCAAGCCTGAGCGAAGAGCGAAAGTCTGCCCCCCACCAGATCCGGTCCCGGATCGGGGGCCAACATCTCATGCTGTCTTGGTAGCAGTGGCAGGTTTCTTGGCCTGCTTACCTTTGTTCCAGCCTTGCATTGGCCTCCAGGCTGGCTTGGTTTGAGAAGTATTACCCTCTTGCTTAGAGGATGTAGAACTTGAGGCTGGTCCATTTCTGCGAAAGGGACGAAAATTAGGTTTATTTTTAGCCTTAAAAGACCTATCCTGAGGAAGGGCATGGCCCTTTCCCCCAGTGATATCTGAAATAATCTCTTTCAAGTCAGGGCCAAATAGCGTTTTCCCCTTGAAAGGTATGTTAAGCAATTTGTTCTTGGAGGACGCATCCGCTGACCAAGACTTTAGCCAAAGCGCTCTGCGCGCCACAATAGCAAACCCTGAATTTTTCGCCGCTAATCTAGCTAATTGCAAAGTGGCGTCTAAAGTAAAAGAGTTAGCCAATTTAAGAGCGTGAATTCTGTCCATAATCTCCTCATAAGAAGATTCTTTATCTAGCGACTTTTCCAGTTCATCGAACCAGAAACACGCTGCTGTAGTGACAGGAACAATGCATGAAATTGGCTGTAGAAGGTAACCTTGCTGAACAAACATCTTTTTAAGCAAACCTTCTAACTTTTTATCCATAGGATCTTTGAAAGCACAACTATCTTCTATAGGGATAGTAGTGCGTTTGTTTAGAGTAGAGACCGCCCCCTCGACCTTAGGGACTGTCTGCCATAAGTCCTTTCTGGGGTCGACCATAGGAAACAATTTCTTAAATATAGGGGGAGGGACAAAAGGTATGCCGGGCCTTTCCCATTCTTTGTTTACAATGTCCGCCACCCGCTTGGGTATAGGAAAAGCTTCGGGGGGCACCGGGACCTCTAGGAACTTGTCCATCTTACATAATTTCTCTGGAATGACCAAATTGTCACAATCATCCAGAGTAGATAACACCTCCTTAAGCAGAGCGCGGAGATGTTCCAATTTAAATTTGAATGTAATAACATCAGGTTCAGCTTGTTGAGAAATTTTTCCTGAATCTGAAATTTCTCCCTCAGACAAAACCTCCCTGGCCCCTACAGACTGGTGTAAGGGCATGTCAGAACCATTATCATCAGCGTCCTCATGCTCTTCAGTATCTAACACAGAGCAGTCGCGCTTTCGCTGATAAGTGGGCATTTTGGCTAAAATGTTTTTAATAGAATTATCCATTACAGCCGTTAATTGTTGCATAGTAAGAAGTATTGGCGCACTAGATGTACTAGGGGCCTCCTGTGTGGGCAAGACTGGTGTAGACACAGGAGGGGATGATGCAGTACCATGCTTACTCCCCTCACTTGAGGAATCATCTTGGGCATCATTTTCTCTAAATTGTTTGTCACATGCATCACATCTATTTAAATGAGAAGGAACCTTGGCTTCCTCACATACAGAACATAGTCTATCTGATAGTTCAGACATGTTAAACAGGCATAATCTTGAAAACAAAGTACAAAAAACTTTTTAAAATAAAACCGTTACTGTCACTTTAAATTTTAAACTGAACACACTTTATTACTGAATATGCAAAAAAGTATGAAGGAATTGTTCAAAATTCACCAAAATGTCACCACAGTGTCTTAAAGCCTTAAAAGTATTGCACACCAAATTTGAAAGCTTTAACTCTTAAAATAACGGAACCGGAGCCGTTTTTATATTTAACCCCTATACAGTCCCTGGTATCTGCTTTGCTGAGACCCAACCAAGCCCAGAGGGGAATACGATACCAAATGACGCCTTCAGTAAGCTTTTTCTGTGTATCTGAGCTCCTCACACATGCATCAGCATGCCTTGCTTCCCAAAAACAACTGCGCATTAGTGGCGCGAAAATGAGGCTCTGCCTATGATTAGAGAAGGCCCCCAGTGAAAAAGGTGTCCAATACAGTGCCTGCCGTTTTTTTAACATAATTCCCAAGAATAAAATAACTCCTCAAAGCTATAAACTATTAACAATGCTTATAAAATAATTGTTTTAGCCCAGAAAAATGTCTACCAGTCTTTAAAGCCCTTGTGAAGCCCTTTATACTTATTAATAAAATGGCTTACCGGATCCCATAGGGAAAATGACAGCTTCCAGCATTACCAAGTCTTGTTAGAAATGTGTCATACTTCAAGCAGCAAAGACTGCACACTGTTTCCCCCAACTGAAGTTACTTCATCTCAACAGTCCTGTGTGGAAACAGCCATCGAAGAATCATCTTCCTCTTACAAACAGAAATCTTCATCTCTTTTCTGTTTCAGAGTAAATAGTACATACCAGCACTATTTTAAAATAAACTCTTGATTGAAGAATAAAACTACATTTAAACACCAAAAAACTCTAAGCCATCTCCGTGGAGATGTTGCCTGTACAACGGCAAAGAGAATGACTGGGGAAGGCGGAGCCTAGGAGGGATCATGTGACCAGCTTTGCTGGGCTCTTTGCCATTTCCTGTTGGGGAAGAGAATATCCCACAAGTAAGGATGACGCCGTGGACCGGACACACCTATGTTGGAGAAAACAGAATTTATGTTTACCTGATAAATTACTTTCTCCAACGGTGTGTCCGGTCCACGGCGTCATCCTTACTTGTGGGATATTCTCTTCCCCAACAGGAAATGGCAAAGAGCCCAGCAAAGCTGGTCACATGATCCCTCCTAGGCTCCGCCTACCCCAGTCATTCGACCGACGTTAAGGAGGAATATTTGCATAGGAGAAACCATATGAAACCGTGGTGACTGTAGTTAAAGAAAATAAATTATCAGACCTGATTAAAAAACCAGGGCGGGCCGTGGACCGGACACACCGTTTGAGAAAGTAATTTATCAGGTAAACATAAATTCTGTTTTCTCCAACATAGGTGTGTCCGGTCCACGGCGTCATCCTTACTTGTGGGAACCAATACCAAAGCTTTAGGACACGGATGATGGGAGGGAGCAAATCAGGTCACCTAGATGGAAGGCACCACGGCTTGCAAAACCTTTCTCCCAAAAATAGCCTCAGAAGAAGCAAAAGTATCAAACTTGTAAAATTTGGTAAAAGTGTGCAGTGAAGACCAAGTCGCTGCCCTACATATCTGATCAACAGAAGCCTCGTTCTTGAAGGCCCATGTGGAAGCCACAGCCCTAGTGGAATGAGCTGTGATTCTTTCGGGAGGCTGCCGTCCGGCAGTCTCGTAAGCCAATCTGATGATGCTTTTAATCCAAAAAGAGAGAGAGGTAGAAGTTGCTTTTTGACCTCTCCTTTTACCGGAATAAACAACAAACAAGGAAGATGTTTGTCTAAAATCCTTTGTAGCATCTAAATAGAATTTTAGAGCGCGAACAACATCCAAATTGTGCAACAAACGTTCCTTCTTCGAAACTGGTTTCGGACACAGAGAAGGTACGATAATCTCCTGGTTAATGTTTTTGTTAGAAACAACTTTTGGAAGAAAACCAGGTTTAGTACGTAAAACCACCTTATCTGCATGGAACACCAGATAAGGAGGAGAACACTGCAGAGCAGATAATTCTGAAACTCTTCTAGCAGAAGAAATTGCAACCAAAAACAAAACTTTCCAAGATAATAACTTAATATCAACGGAATGTAAGGGTTCAAACGGAACCCCCTGAAGAACTGAAAGAACTAAGTTGAGACTCCAAGGAGGAGTCAAAGGTTTGTAAACAGGCTTGATTCTAACCAGAGCCTGAACAAAGGCTTGAACATCTGGCACAGCTGCCAGCTTTTTATGAAGTAACACAGACAAGGCAGAAATCTGTCCCTTCAGGGAACTTGCAGATAATCCTTTTTCCAATCCTTCTTGAAGGAAGGATAGAATCTTAGGAATCTTAACCTTGTCCCAAGGGAATCCTTTAGATTCACACCAACAGATATATTTTTTCCAAATTTTGTGGTAAATCTTTCTAGTTACAGGCTTTCTGGCCTGAACAAGAGTATCGATAACAGAATCTGAGAACCCTCGCTTCGATAAGATCAAGCGTTCAATCTCCAAGCAGTCAGCTGGAGTGAGACCAGATTCGGATGTTCGAACGGACCTTGAACAAGAAGGTCTCGTCTCAAAGGTAGCTTCCATGGTGGAGCCGATGACATATTCACCAGATCTGCATACCAAGTCCTGCGTGGCCACGCAGGAGCTATCAAGATCACCGACGCCCTTTCCTGATTGATCCTGGCTACCAGCCTGGGGATGAGAGGAAACGGCGGGAATACATAAGCTAGTTTGAAGGTCCAAGGTGCTACTAGTGCATCCACTAGAGCCGCCTTGGGATCCCTGGATCTGGACCCGTAGCAAGGAACCTTGAAGTTCTGACGAGAGGCCATCAGATCCATGTCTGGAATGCCCCACAGTTGAGTGACTTGGGCAAAGATTTCCGGATGGAGTTCCCACTCCCCCGGATGCAATGTCTGACGACTCAGAAAATCCGCTTCCCAATTTTCCACTCCTGGGATGTGGATAGCAGACAGGTGGCAGGAGTGAGACTCCGCCCATAGAATGATTTTGGTCACTTCTTCCATCGCCAGGGAACTCCTTGTTCCCCCCTGATGGTTGATGTACGCAACAGTTGTCATGTTGTCTGATTGAAACCGTATGAACTTGGCCCTCGCTAGCTGAGGCCAAGCCTTGAGAGCATTGAATATCGCTCTCAGTTCCAGAATATTTATCGGTAGAAGAGATTCTTCCCGAGACCAAAGACCCTGAGCTTTCAGGGATCCCCAGACCGCGCCCCAGCCCATCAGACTGGCGTCGGTCGTGACAATGACCCACTCTGGTCTGCGGAAGGTCATCCCTTGTGACAGGTTGTCCAGGGACAGCCACCAACGGAGTGAGTCTCTGGTCCTCTGATTTACTTGTATCCTCGGAGACAAGTTTGTATAGTCCCCATTCCACTGACTGAGCATGCACAGTTGTAATGGTCTTAGATGAATGCGCGCAAAAGGAACTATGTCCATTGCCGCTACCATCAAACCTATCACTTCCATGCACTGCGCTATGGAAGGAAGAGGAACGGAATGAAGTATCCGACAAGAGTCTAGAAGTTTTGTTTTTCTGGCCTCTGTCAGAAAAATCCTCATTTCTAAGGAGTCTATTATTGTCCCCAAGAAGGGAACCCTTGTTGACGGAGATAGAGAACTCTTTTCCACGTTCACTTTCCATCCGTGAGATCTGAGAAAGGCCAGGACAATGTCCGTGTGAGCCTTTGCTTGAGGAAGGGACGACGCTTGAATCAGAATGTCGTCCAAGTAAGGTACTACAGCAATGCCCCTTGGTCTTAGCACAGCTAGAAGGGACCCTAGTACCTTTGTGAAAATCCTTGGAGCAGTGGCTAATCCGAAAGGAAGCGCCACGAACTGGTAATGCTTGTCCAGGAAAGCGAACCTTAGGAACCGATGATGTTCCTTGTGGATAGGAATATGTAGATACGCATCCTTTAAATCCACCGTGGTCATGAATTGACCTTCCTGGATGGAAGGAAGAATTGTTCGAATGGTTTCCATTTTGAACGATGGAACCTTGAGAAACTTGTTTAAGATCTTGAGATCTAAGATTGGTCTGAACGTTCCCTCTTTTTTGGGAACTATGAACAGATTGGAGTAGAACCCCATCCCTTGTTCTCCTAATGGAACAGGATGAATCACTCCCATTTTTAACAGGTCTTCTACACAACGTAAGAATGCCTGTCTTTTTATGTGGTCTGAAGACAACTGAGACCTGTGGAACCTCCCCCTTGGGGGAAGCCCCTTGAATTCCAGAAGATAACCTTGGGAGACTATTTCTAGCGCCCAAGGATCCAGAACATCTCTTGCCCAAGCCCGAGCGAAGAGAGAGAGTCTGCCCCCCACCAGATCCGGTCCCGGATCGGGGGCCAACATTTCATGCTGTCTTGGTAGCAGTGGCAGGTTTCTTGGCCTGCTTTCCCTTGTTCCAGCCTTGCATTGGTCTCCAAGCTGGCTTGGCTTGAGAAGTATTACCCTCTTGCTTAGAGGACGTAGCACTTTGGGCTGGTCCGTTTCTACGAAAGGGACGAAAATTAGGTTTATTTTTGGCCTTGAAAGGCCGATCCTGAGGAAGGGCATGGCCCTTACCCCCAGTGATATCAGAGATAATCTCTTTCAAGTCAGGGCCAAACAGCGTTTTCCCCTTGAAAGGAATGTTAAGTAGCTTGTTCTTGGAAGACGCATCAGCTGACCAAGATTTCAACCAAAGCGCTCTGCGCGCCACAATAGCAAACCCAGAATTCTTAGCCGCTAACCTAGCCAATTGCAAAGTGGCGTCTAGGGTGAAAGAATTAGCCAATTTGAGAGCATTGATTCTGTCCATAATCTCCTCATAAGGAGGAGAATCACTATCGACCGCCTTTACCAGCTCATCGAACCAGAAACACGCGGCTGTAGCGACAGGGACAATGCATGAAATTGGTTGTAGAAGGTAACCCTGCTGAACAAACATCTTTTTAAGTAAACCTTCTAATTTTTTATCCATAGGATCTTTGAAAGCACAACTATCTTCTATGGGTATAGTGGTGCGTTTGTTTAAAGTGGAAACCGCTCCCTCGACCTTGGGGACTGTCTGCCATAAGTCCTTTCTGGGGTCGACCATAGGAAACAATTTTTTAAATATGGGGGGAGGGACGAAAGGAATACCGGGCCTTTCCCATTCTTTATTTACAATGTCCGCCACCCGCTTGGGTATAGGAAAAGCTTCTGGGAGCCCCGGGACCTCTAGGAACTTGTCCATTTTACATAGTTTCTCTGGGATGACCAACTTGTCACAATCATCCAGAGTGGATAATACCTCCTTAAGCAGAATGCGGAGATGTTCCAACTTAAATTTAAACGTAATCACATCAGGTTCAGCTTGTTGAGAAATGTTCCCTGAATCAGTAATTTCTCCCTCAGACAAAACCTCCCTGGCCCCATCAGACTGGTTTAGGGGCCCTTCAGAACCATTATTATCAGCGTCGTCATGCTCTTCAGTATCTAAAACAGAGCAGTCGCGCTTACGCTGATAAGTGTGCATTTTGGCTAAAATGTTTTTGACAGAATTATCCATTACAGCCGTTAATTGTTGCATAGTAAGGAGTATTGGCGCGCTAGATGTACTAGGGGCCTCCTGAGTGGGCAAGACTCGTGTAGACGAAGGAGGGAATGATGCAGTACCATGCTTACTCCCCTCACTTGAGGAATCATCTTGGGCATCATTGTCATTGTCACATAAATCACATTTATTTAAATGAATAGGAATTCTGGCTTCCCCACATTCAGAACACAGTCTATCTGGTAGTTCAGACATGTTAAACAGGCATAAACTTGATAACAAAGTACAAAAAACGTTTTAAAATAAAACCGTTACTGTCACTTTAAATTTTAAACTGAACACACTTTATTACTGCAATTGCGAAAAAATATGAAGGAATTGTTCAAAATTCACCAAAATTTCACCACAGTGTCTTAAAGCCTTAAAAGTATTGCACCCCAAATTTGGAAGCTTTAACCCTTAAAATAACGGAACCGGAGCCGTTCTTAACTTTAACCCCTTTACAGTCCCTGGTGTCTGCTTTGCTGAGACCCAACCAAGCCCAAAGGGGAATACGATACCAAATGACGCCTTCAGAAAGTCTTTTCTATGTATCAGAGCTCCTCACACATGCGACTGCATGTCATGCCTCTCAAAAACAAGTGCGCAACACCGGCGCGAAAATGAGGCTCTGCCTATGATTTGGGAAAGCCCCTAAAGAGAAAGGTGTCTAAAAAAGTGCCTGCCGATATAAACTTATCAAAATACCCAGATTAAATGATTCCTCAAGGCTAAATATGTGTTAATAATGAATCGATTTAGCCCAGAAAAAGTCTACAGTCTTAATAAGCCCTTGTGAAGCCCTTATTTACAATCTTAATAAACATGGCTTACCGGATCCCATAGGGAAAATGACAGCTTCCAGCATTACATCGTCTTGTTAGAATGTGTCATACCTCAAGCAGCAAGAGACTGCTCACTGTTCCCCCAACTGAAGTTAATTCCTCTCAACAGTCCTGTGTGGAACAGCCATGGATTTTAGTAACGGTTGCTAAAATCATTTTCCTCATACAAACAGAAATCTTCATCTCTTTTCTGTTTCTGAGTAAATAGTACATACCAGCACTATTTTAAAATAAACTCTTGATTGAATAATAAAAACTACAGTTAAACACTAAAAAACTCTAAGCCATCTCCGTGGAGATGTTGCCTGTACAACGGCAAAGAGAATGACTGGGGTAGGCGGAGCCTAGGAGGGATCATGTGACCAGCTTTGCTGGGCTCTTTGCCATTTCCTGTTGGGGAAGAGAATATCCCACAAGTAAGGATGACGCCGTGGACCGGACACACCTATGTTGGAGAAAACAACACTTTAAAAAAAAAAAAAAAAACGGTATTGTGCCTTTAAGAGAAAAAAAACATGTACACTTTCTGCAAAACTGCTTAAAAATATCACAAATCTTACGAATTTTTACAGCATATGTAGCAAGCCTTAGTAAGGTTGCACCACTAGTAAGAATGAGATTAACCCCTTAGTTACCAAACCGGATTGACAAAAGTCTAAAAATCCGGAAATATACAGTCAACACCTTGCCTACCTGCCCTTAGGGGTTGAAATTGGGGGAATAAAGCTTCGTTTTGGCTCCAAAACTGCTTCAGGGCCCTCCTGTGTTGAAGCTTGCTATCCAGAAGTAAAAACAAATGTGTAACTAAGGCGCGAAATTAGGCCCCGCCCACCTCATACACGATGTCTGAGGGACCTTAATTTAACACCTCAAGTGTTAAAAACATTGCCATGTGGTATAAAAACCTTCCAATATAAGCCAAATGAACCCCTAAATAAAAGTCCCAAAAAAACGTTTTTATCAACTCTATCAAAAACGTCTGTTTAAAACCTATAAGTATCAACCAGCAGTAACTTAGCCCTTATGCAAGCTTATAATACTACCGTAAGTGTTTTTCCCCTCATGGGGATAATGTCAGCCCTTTTCTTGAAATATCCTGTCTTTCTAGAAAAATTGACTGAACATACCTCAGTGCAGTAGAGACTGCAAAACCGTTCCTCAGCTGAAGTTTCCTGTACTCTTCAGCGTCAGTGGGAACAGCAATGGATCTTAGTTACCAAATGCTAAGATCATCCTCCATGCAGAAATCTTCATCTCTTTTCTGCTTGAGAGTAAATAGTACACACCGGTACCATTTAAAATAAACTCTTGCTTAAAATAAAAACTAATATTTTGTCATCACAATCTCTTTACCCTTCCATCTTGTTATATATAAAGGAGAAATATGTCCCAGAAAAGTGCTATACTTCCTCTGTCCTGAATCTTTCCTTGTTGCTTCAGACCCAGAATAAAAAAGTCAGCACTTACCTTTGTATTCTGCCTGACAGCAGGGCAGCTCAGCAGGTTTAGGAGTTCCACCCCTCCCATAGCCCTGTGGAGAAAGATAAAGCCTGAGTAATCTTGCTTAGGCCATCAGGTTTAGGGCAGCATAAAATGTATGGGAGGCGCAGTGAGAATTATGTCCCACAAGTTCCCATTGCTCTAAAGTCACCAAAAGCTCTACTGAAGAGACTGATAAGGACTACGGCTACACCCTAGAACAAAGCAGCACTCTCTGGCAGTACTTTAAAAATAATAAACACTTGATTGAAGAATCTAAACTAACACCTCACTTTACCTCTTCCTATCACTAACGTAGGCATGACTGGAGTGGGAGGGAAGGGAGGAGCTATATATAGCAGCTCTGCTGTGGTGCTCTTTGCCTCCTCCTGCTGACCAGGAGGTGAATATCCCACAAGTAAGGATGAAGATCCGTGGACTTGTGTCTTTAAAAAGAAAAAAATATTCTACTACTCATTTCAAAATCAAATTAAGTGATAGTGCATTGCCGTTATATTGTGATTGGTTAATTATTATATTTTACCATATTTTGTGGTCCTTTAAAAGGGACACTAAGAGCTAAATGCACTTTATGCTAAGCACAGGTACCGCAATTTTGAAACCTAGGTTACATTGCATTTTATCTTAAGTAGAGTTGCTGTAAACTGGTCAGCACTAGAATGCAGTGAAAGAGTTTAACATGGCAGCACCCAGGAAGGCAGGGACTAACCTCAATACTCTACTTATAAAGTGTATTTAGTGTCTAATGTCACTATGACTCCAAGCTCCGGTATTCATGCACATGTTCGCACTGCTATTGTGCTTTTCATCAATCCCTTTAAGGGTCCTAAACATTTATATAACCGGTACTAAACATCTCAGCACACACAAGACTTTGGTTACTTTCTAAAATAACAAATGAGAGAAGCAGGAGCTCTCACCCTAGGATACAACATGGTTAATATTGTACTTTGGTAACATCTATTCTTGTTTCAGATTTTGTTGCTGAAGGATGGTTATAATTCCCAGGAGAACCTACCTGCACAGTGGCTGTTGCAACTGGGGACCCTGAGGCAGATGGTTGTCTGTGAGGCATCGGCTGTTTAGTAGCACCCAGAGTTCCACCCCCTGCACCCCCCGCTAGGTTAGTCCTACTCGTAGTGTTTGAGTTAGGGGTAGCCCGGCTAACAGGTACATTCAGGACAGCATTAGCCACTGTGGTTTTAATAGTAGTTCCAGGGGGTGTAGTGATGAGTGGCTTTGGAGAAGGGTTGGATGGTTTTGGAGACTGAATCAGTTGTTTTGGAGATTGGTTTGGTGGTTTTGGAGATTGGTTTGGTGGTTTTGGAGACTGGCTTTGCATTTTCAATGGTGGATTTGGCATTTTCATAGATGGACTAGGTTGTCTGGGTAAAGGAGTGGTTACTCTGGGTGTACTGCTGGCCAATTTTGGAGGTGCAGAAGTGTTCTTAACCACCTGCATCCCTCCTGCCCCTCGAGCTGAAGGTAGTGGGCTAATTGCAGGTGAAGGGCGTCCAATATTCATTCCGCTTGGCAGCTTGTGTTGGATAGTGCTCTGGGTGACTAGAGAACCTGCAGTGGAAGAACTAGGAGAAGTCACTGGCTTAGGAGATGGGGCCATTGTGTAAGGGGATTTAAATTCTGGGCTTGAGCTTTGTGCGCCCACAGTTTTTACTAAAGGATTGCTAGAGGTAGAAGAGGGAGCTGTCCGAGACACCTGTGCATGTGGGCTGCTGCTAGGAGAAGGTGAAGAGGGAGGTCGGTAACCAAGGCTTTTTTCAGGAGTCTTCAGAATAGGAGAAGTTGAAGAGATCAGAGGGCTGCTGGTCAGGCGGACTACAGGGTTTGTGTGGGACTTACTGATGGTGACTTGTAAAGGAGTAACATAGTTTTGTTGAAGTGGAGGCTGCTGTTGGACCTTTATTACTTGAAAAGTAGGGGCTTGATTTTGCGACGAAGTGGATGAGACATGGGCCTGTGAAGAAGATATTAATGGTGTTGAAGGAGAAGAGGAGGATGAGGACGAAGAAGTTGCTTTGGCCTGAGAAGCAGATGAAGCCTTGACCTTAGCAGGTGTGGATGAAGATGATACTTCAGCTTGCAAAGATCTATGCAAACCCTGCTGAAGAAGTTTGGCAGGCAGCGGCTCCAAGGATACTTTCGGGTTCTGGATGGAAGACCCTGCAATAAGCCCAGAGACCACAGTAGAATGGGCAGCTGCTAAATCCTGTGGCTTCTTTGGTACAGGCGCTGAATGACCAGCTATAAGACTAGAGGAGTGCGAAGAGGGCTCAGCCTTTTTCGGACCTCCCAAAGGCAGTTTGCTCATAATGGAGGCAAGTTTCTCCTCTCTCAGCGCAACTCTTGGCCGGGAAGTGGGTGTTTCAATGGTGGATGATGGGGCATTTGTTCCATTGTTTAGTACAGCCAATGCTTCTGATATTGAATCTAATGAAGGTGGTTTTAAAGAAACGTCTTCATCCAATGAGTCATCCAGACATATGGTCTCGGAGGTGCGCGTGCAGCTGGTGCTGGTGGGAGCACCAATCGGTGTAACTGTATTCAAATTGGGAGCACGGATCACATTGGGAAGTGGGGTGGATGTCTTCTGCTCCTTTTTTGGACTAGATTCCTAGAAAAAGATAAAATATAAAAAAAAAAATTATGTGTGTGTCTACACACGTATAGTATTTCATCTGAGATGCACTTAAAATACGGTTATGAAAAAGGTAAATGAATCCCTTTATTTCTGTGCACACAAATGTTTTATGTATACACAGTATATATCAGCATTTAAGTGCCTCATTACAAAAGGTCTGCACACAAAATATATTATTTTTTCCAGGGATGAATCGCTGCAGTACAACACCCAAACCCTAAATTTTTACTAACAATATAGGTTTTAAATGCTTATAAAAGCACACACAATACAGGTCAGCACTGATCTATAAGACTGAGGCAGCAGATGATCAAAACGTGAGGATACACGGACATTAAACATGTGCTACACAAACAAAGCACAAACAGATGTTTTAAAACCATCTCATTGGTATCAATAACTCACTTTTACTTTTGGTTTAGGAGCCATAATCACCTTCTTCTTGGCTCTGCAAAATTAATAAAAACAAACAAAAGGTTAATTTAAAAACAAATTATGCTTACCTGATAACTTCCTTTTCTTCTGATGGAAAGAGTCCACAGCTGAATTCATTACTTTTGGAAAATAAGAACCTGGCCACCAGGAGGAGGCAAAGACAACCCAGCCAAAGGCTTAAATACTCCTCCCACTCCCCTCATCCCCCAGTCATTGTGCCGAGGAACAAGGAATGGTAGAGGAAATATCAGGGTGAAAAGGTGCCAGAAAAATAGGGCGCCCCACATAAAATTACGGGTGGGGAGCTGTGGACTCGTTCCATCAGAAGAAAAGGAAATTATCAGGTAAGCATAATTTATGTTTTTCTTCTTAAATGGAAAGAGTCCACAGCTGCATTCATTACTTTTGGGAAAACAATACACAAGCTATAGAGGACACTGACTCGCAGATAGTCCAGAAGCCAAACTAGAGACCGCAAACGGACTTGACTGAGCCAACAGTCCTCCAGGAGACACCGTCGCACAACAAATGGCCCCCCCACCGCTCATCTCCACAAATAAAGGAGATACCAGCCGAAACCCCCAAGGGGACAAGGCAAAGGAGAACCAAGGAACCCAAAAGGTCCCCTAATACAAAAAGGAACACCTCCACAAGTGAGCCCAGCTCACAGAGACCCAAAGAAGCCCAAACAGGGAAAGGAGGCCTCGCCTATACCAAGCAAAACCCGGGATAAGACCGGGCACAGAGACAGAACAGATGTCTCCCCTATATCCTGCAAGTACGGATGCAACAGAAGAGGCTAAGTCCTCCCAGTGTCTGGCCATAGAATACCAAGGTATGTGAACATGAAAAAAGTGTCTAATACACGCAGGTGAAAAAAAACAAATTTGAGAACAGAGTTCACAACAGGACGACACAGAGGATACTTGCGAGGAAAAAGAAACAGTTAGGCAAGAAACAGACCGCAAAGCAACCCCCTTACAGAGGGCACGTTCCAGGCAACCTAAGTCGCCGGACCTACACACAGGTCCCTGAAAAGGGGAATACAAAAACCTCAATCAAGGCCCCCCGAGAAGGAGAGTATACTCTCAGAACCAGAAGGAAGAGTAAACCCTCTTCTATCAATGGAGCAAGTCGAAAGGAAAATCTACACCCTAGCAGACTAAGCTAACAGGATAGACTCAACAAGCTTACACATCCAGAGGCGACTGCGCGAACGCAGGTCCTTAGACCACTCTGCCATCCTGACCTGCAGACCCACACTCAGCTGGACCAACCCAGCCTCCGGGATCCAAGACAAGGAAACAAAAGAATCCCGAAACAGATACAGGAACGAGCGTAAGGAAAGCACAGCCATCCCCACAGAGCACAAGTACAACTCGACTCTGAAACAGACAACAAGGACATAGTCCTAAGGATCTCTCAAAAGAAAGGCCCAACAAGCCTGCTTGGAGCCAGCAAGACTCCAGGGGTAACCAAACCCACCTAATCTGCCTCCCATCCAGGAGAAGCCCCAAGCAAGGACTGTCTCCATAGGGAGGAGAATATCCCCTAAAGAAAAGGGATGATGCCGGAAGGGCAACAACTGCCCTCAAGGCCCAAATGCACCGGCTAATGGGAAGTGAAATTCTCAATACAGATGTCCTAGAAAAGGACCCCCCTACAAGTAGCTTGCCAAGCAGAGGCACAGCCAACTCATTCGCCTGCAGAGCAGGGAATCCACGGGAACTCTGGCAAGCTGACCAGGGGAATGCAACCCTAAGGCGCACCAGAAATTAGATATCCAGCGCCAGCAGCTGGGAATGAACCAACCACCCTTGAGGCTCAAGCCACACGGCTAACCAACAGATGACATGAGCCACTCTGTGGCAAAGAGTAAAAAATACTCCGAAAACCTGGTCAACAATGACCAGGTGAGGTAAATGGAGCAAGGACATAGCCCAAGTTCTAACTACCATGGAACACCCCGACCAGCACTGAGATCCAAGCTTCCAAAACCACCCAAGGCTGGGTCAGTAAAAAGTCCAAGCAGAGCATCGGCAACCAGAAGTCTCAGGGAGAAAAAAAAACACAGGTCCAGGCACCTAATAGTTCAGGCAAACCTTACCCTAGAACTTAGCACCCCAACTGGCCAAAAAGCCAGACACAAGGGTATGGATGCATATCCAGAGAATCCGGATAGCGAGAAGAACTCAAAAGCTCCGACCAAAGGGAGGAACCACCCCTAGCCAAAGTCCAACGCTCCAAGAAGCAAGGCTAGAAGTCATATGAAGATACTTCTCAGAGCCTCAGGACAACCAAAGGATACCTCGAGGTCCAAAAAATCCTACTAGCAGGACTAGTCTCCCTAACACCTCCACACAAGCTGAGGACACAAGGAAGAGAAGGCACTAAGCCTACCCAGCTCCGGAAAACCCAGAGCTAAACAAAAGTCCCCGCAGGGAACAACCATCACCCGGAAGTACAGATCCCTAATAGCACACTCACCCGGAGGCAATGGAAGAAGACCCAAAGGCCTCTTATAATCCAAAGGCCTCTTGCAACTAGATCTACTCGAAACGGCTACGCGTACACCTGCAAGGTGTCAAAAGCTGCAACAGGTTTCAAACTGCAACCTTCCGCATGCTAGACAGCTATGCTGTACAAGCTGTTGGATCAAGCCCAAAAGGACACACCCAGAGGCATAAAAATGAAGGCAAAACCGCTCAATAGCGGTAAGGGGCATTAAGCCCTCCCACCCTCCACCACAGGGGGGAGAAAACCAAGTTCTGATGAAATCAGATGTCAGAGTGACGCAGCGGAAAAACTCCCCTGCCCGGTCATCTATGACTGAAGGCTATAAGGACTGACACAATCCTTCCCACCTCACGGACCCACAGGTCCCCTCGAATGCTTAGTTGAACATGAAAAAACAATGATAACCTGAGAACTCTGCGCTTCTACCGAACCAGCCGAGCAGAACAGAGCCACGTGTCTGAACAGCCACAAAACTGAACGAACCCGACAGGACCAGCCTGCACCTAGGGTCCCAACCGGCAAGCTGCGTAAATTCTCCCTCGTAGGGGGAAATAAAACCCCAGACATTTTGAACAGAGGACTAACATGTCTAACAACTTCTGAAGAAGAGTATCAATACCAGAAGGTTCCCGAAGGAAACAAAAACCAATAAAAGACAACCCATCGGATATAAATAAAATATAAGGCAACCCGGAGGTTAACGCCCAAAAGACACAGGCCTACCCACAGGACCAGCAAAATGGAGCCCTATCTCACAAAACGGGGAAAGATCTCAACAAATGACAAACAGGAGATTACTTCATCCCCACATGTCTAATGAGGTGCACCATTCGAATTATCAGACTGAAATTCCTTGTATCTGGTAACAAGAGGGTCATTCAATAACTGAAAAACCATGTCTGAGCAACACGCAAAGGCGCGCAATCCTGTAACGGAAGGCACAACACTCAGGGACAAATAGCCCTGTGGGGAACTGTAGCAGCCCTCTCCAAGGCGGAAAGCCCGGGACAATAGGGCACGAGCACATTCTCAAGTAAACGTCTGGATTCTGCAGACGAACAATCACCAACATTATGCGAAAGTGAAAACGTGCTGCAACCTCCGGGGGAAACACGCCACCCCGCATGGAGGAACCATAAACTGGGTTACCCGCATGTGCAGAAGTATGATTTGGTAGGGAACTCGCCTCTCGGAGGACAGGACCCCCAGAGGCGGATGGCTCAGCAGTCCTTTTATATCCCGAGCGCGAGGAACCAGGCGCTCTGAAATGGCATATGGAACAAAACTGGTTGACAGGCGTCAACGAGGCTACTCCGGATTCATCACCGGACACAGAATCTGAAATCAAAATAGTATCAGAATCCTCTAACTGAATCTGAAATTAACAGTGTCTCAGCATCAGAATCCTCCATAGCTGGATAGAGGATATTTAAATATGGACTAAAGTAGTGAAAACTAAAACGGCACCTGACACCCCCCATGGCTGGGGCACTCACCACCTCCTATGACCAGACCCCTGCGGACTAGAAAATTTCCTTCGCCACGCGGTCAGGAATGCGGAAATGGAACGGAACGTAGCCACGCCCGAACACAAGGTGAACCATACAGTCCAAACAAGCGCGCCCAACCAAAAGGCCGCGTCACTTCCAAAGCCCTCAATGTTCCAACCACGAGCCCAGTAAACATTGCACATAAGCAGGTTGAATCACAACAAACAGGATTATAAAATCCCCCATGTTCAATAAACCCCCTCAGGAGATATTAACCCTTGATTCCAAGATACTTAAAGAGACTCACTGAGACCCTTATGTATAGTTAGATCCGCAAGGTGGTAGCTTCTCAGGAAACATTCACATTACAGTATATTGCAAATAAAGTAAAATGAAACGATCTTACCGGAATCTACGCCGTGGAACAGGAACACGGCCCTTCAAGTGTGACTGATAGTAGCATCGCCTCCGCCTTGAGAGAAGAAAGACAGCGAAGCGAAGTTAGACACCGCTGATTGCTTGAGGAGCTGCTAATATGAGTCGGGATGGTTTCGCAGAAAGAAACTCCCTGCATCTCTGGACTCTAACTTTCATCCAAGCCCTCACTGAGAGACTGACAGGACTACTTAAAACTCCTGTCCCATGCTGAAGAGTACTACCCTCCATAAGAGACAAAAACAAAAATTTAAAATTCTGACACTTTTCTGCCATCCTCCTGGGACGAAAGGCAAAGAATGACTTGGGGATGAGGGGGTGGGAGGAGCATTTAATCCTTTGGCTGGGGTATCTTTGCCTTCTCCTGGTGGCCAGGTTCGTATTTTCACAAAAAGTAATGAATGCAGCTGTGGACTCTTTCCATTTAAGAAGAAAACAAACAATATCATAAGTTAACAAAAACAATACAAAGACGGACATGAGGTTGTACTCACGTTGCAGATGTCAGATGGTTATGGATGCTGCGGCTCTCCTTAAACAAAAGCCTAAAAAACAAAATTCTCAGTCAGAGCAACAAAACATTCATGATAATCAGTAAGATTGTATCATCTCCATTTTTCAGAATCCAGTTGTTAAAAGGGACATGAAACCCAATTTTTTTTCTCTTTCATGATTCAGATAGATAATACAATTTAAACTTATGTTTAACTTTTTCTGTTTAATAATACAATTTAAAAAAAAAAGTAAATTGGAATCTTTTTTTTAAACTGTATTATCCATCTGAATCATGAAAGAAAAAAAAGAAAAAAAAATGTATGCTTTCCTGATAAATTTCTTTCCGGATATGGTGAGTCCATGGCATCATCAATTACTGTTGGGAATATCACTCCTGGCCAGCAGGAGGAGGCAAAGAGCACCACAGCAAAGTTGTTAAGTATCACTTCCCTTCCCACAACCTCCAGTCATTCGACCAAAGGGAAATGTAGAAGAAGGAGTAACAAGGTGTAGAGGTGCCTGAGGTTTAGTAAAAAAATAATTGTCTTAAAATAAAGGGCGGGGCCGTGGACTCACCATATCCGGAAATAAATACATTTATCAGGTAAGCATACATTTTGTTTTCTTTCCTAAATTATGGTGAGTCCACGGCATCATCAATTTCTGTTGGGAACCAATACCTAAGCTAGAGGACACAGATTAGGGAGGGACAAGGCAGGTAACCTAAACAGAAGGCACCACCGCTTGAAGAACCTTTCTCCCAAAAGAGGCCTCAGCCGAAGAAAAAGAATCAAATATGGATAAAGTATGCAAAGAGGACCATGTTGCTGCTTTGCAAATCTGTTCCACAAATACTTCATTTTTAAAAGCCCAAGAAGAGAAGACAGCTCTCGTGGAATGAGCCGTAATTCTCTCAGGAAACTGCTGACCATCAACTAATATCTATGGAATGCAATGGCTCAAACGGAGCCTGCAGCAAAATTTTAAGAACAAGGTTAAGGCTCCAAGGAGGAGCAACAGACTTAAACACAGCCCTGATTCTGACCAAGGCCTGACAAAAAGATTGCACATCTGGCACGTCCACCAGACACTTATGTAGCAAAATAGATAATGCAGAAATCTGACCCATCAGGGTACTGACTGACAAACCATTCTCCAGACCTTCCTAGAGAAAGGACAAATCCTAGGAATCCTGACCCTACTCCAAGAGTAACTCTTGGATTCACACCAGTAAAGATATTTAAGCCATATCTTAAGGTAGATATTTCTAGTAACTGGAATGCGAGCCTGAATCATGGTCCAATGACCGACTCAGAAAAAAATAATCTAGGAAGATAGGGTGGTGTAGCCAAGTGCTAAGACAATCCCTAAGCTATACACAGATGGGGTCCTAACCAAACCCCCAAAGGAGTGAAATGACAATAAAAGGTAGCGAGTACAGCGCCAGAGGCTAAAGGATAAAATATAAACAATAAAAGATATAGATTATATCTGCTATGTTTCAAGCAGTGTGGGGTATAACTGACCAAAATATTAGTTAAAACAGTGGTTTATTCAGAGGTATATATAAAATTGGATTGGAAATAAAAAATAGAAGATAAAATTACACAGGATGTGGTTACAGAATCCCCACATAAAATATACAATTATAACAATAAAAATTAACAATAAAAATCATGGATCCATGGTAAAACAGTAATAGGGTGGATCAAGGATATGAACCTTGATGTTACCAACAATATATTTGGATGGTGAGGTGGTTAAGCAAAGTGAATCTCAACAAGTGCAAACAATGACAATGCAAAAAATAAAAGGAATTAATCAATGTGAAGTGTAAGCAGCACTGCAGTGCAAAAATTGTGTTTTATGAAAAACAAACAAAAAAAAAACCAAACAAAAAACCAAACAAAAAACCAAACAAAAAAAACAAACAAAAAAAACAAACAAAAAAAACAAACGAAAAACAACAAACGAAAAACAACAAACGAAAAACAAACAAAAAATGTTAAAAAAAAAATGAAGTGGCACAATGATGTGAAACAAATCAAAAGATGAGATGATGAAAAAAAATCCAATCAAAATGTAAAAAGGTGAAAAAAGCACAGTGATGTTCAACAAATGTTAATGATGATCAGAAAAGTATATGATTTGTAATCCAAATGAATAAAAACAAAAGCACAAAAAGGACCTTGAATCCTGGTGATGGAAATCCCTAGGCGAATCCCTGGCAACGGTCAGCTGCTGATTCAATGTTCTAAAAACGTCCCTGTAATAAAAATGTACACATAGCGTAATACGTCCTTAATAAAGTAATATCCTTGGAGTGGTGCTTACCAGTGGGTCTACGCGTTTCGGCCCTCAGTAGGCCTTTATCAAGACTAACATTTTTTGTTTTTTTTGTTGTATTGTTTTTCATAAAACACCATTTTTGCACTGCAGTGCTGCTTACACTTCACATTGATTAATTCCTTTTATTTTTTGCATTGTCATTGTTTGCACTTGTTGAGACTCACTTTGCTTAACCACCTCACCATCCAAATATATTGTTGGTAACATCAAGGTCATATCCTTGATCCACCCTATTACTGTTTTTCATGGATCCATGATTTTTATTGTTAATTTTTATTGTTATAATTGTATATTTTATGTGGGGATTCTGTAACCACGTCCTGTGTAATTTTATCTTCTATTTATTATTTCCAATCCAATTTTATATATACCTCTGAATAAACCACTGTTTTAACTATCATTTTGGTCAGTTATACCCCACACTGCTTGAAACATAGCAGATATAATCTATATTTTTTAGTGTTTATATTTTATCCCTTAGCCTCTGGCGGTGTACTCACTACCTTTATTGTCGACTCGGAAAAAAAACATGCTTAGACAAAACTAAGAGTTCAACCAAGCAGTCAGCTTCAGAGAAACGAGATTTGGATGAAGGAAGGGACCCTGAAACAGAAGGTCCTTCCTCAGAGGCAGTCTCCAAGATGGGAGAGACAACATCTCCACTAGGTCTTCATACCAGATCCTGCAAGGACACGTAGGGACTAATAGAATCACTGACGCTCTCTGTTGGATACGAGCAATGACTCGTGGAAGGAGAACAAACTGAGGAAATAGGTATGTAAGACTGAAAACCCAAGAAAACTGCAAGAACACCTATCAGGATGGTCTGCAGGTCACTCGACCATGAACCGTACTTTGGAAGCTTGGCGTTCCGCTGAAAACGCCCTCAGAAGCCAACTTCGGAACCCCACATTTGCGGGTTTACCTAGAGAACACCACCGGATGGAGAATCTACTCCCCGGGATGAAATATCTGTCCTTCAGTAGTCCGATTCCCAATTGTCCACCCCTGGAAAGTAGATGACAGACAACAATTGTGAGCTTCCGCCCACTGAACAATCCAAGTCACCTCCTACATGGCTAAGGAACTCAGAGTTCCTCCCTGGTGGTTGATGTAAACCATTAAGGTGATATTGTCCGACTGGAACTAAGCTAAGGACAACTGAGGCCAAGCCATCAGAGCATTGTAAATCGCTCTTAACTCCAAGATGTTAAAGAGAATAGCAGAGATTTTCGAGTCCATAATCCCTGCACCTTAAACAAGTCCCAGGCTGCTTCCCAGCCCAGCAGGTTGGCGTCCGTGGTCTCATCACCCAGGAATGTCTCCAGAAGCACGCGCCCTGAGACAGATACTCCTGAAAAACCCCTACAGAAGAGAGAGTCTCTTGTCGACTGATCTAGATCTATCCTCTGAGACAGATCCGAATGTTCTCCATTTTATAGAAAATGGCAAAGGGAATGATGTCCATGGAAACCATGAGACCAATACCCTCCATAAATTGAGTCACTGAAAAACAAATTATGCTTACCAGATAATTTCCTTTCCTTCTGTATGAGGAGAATCCCAGGCTTCATTCATTACTTGTGGGAAATACAGAACATGGCAACCAGGAGGAGGCAATGACACCCCCAGCCAAAGGCTTAAATACATCCCCCACTTACCTCATATCCCAGTCATTCTGCCAAGGGAACAAGGAACAGTAGGAGAAATATCAGGGTATAAAAGGGTGCAAGAAGAACAAAAATTTAGGTCCGCCCAACGGAGAAAAACGTGCGGGGGCCGTAGACTCTCCTCATACAGAAGGAAAGGAAATGATCTGGTAAGCATAATTTACGTTTTCCTTCTTAATATGAGGAGAGTCCAAGTTCTAGAGGACACTGAATGAAAACTGGAGAGGTAAAAGAGAGGCGGACCCTTATTCTGAGGGCACCACAGCCTGCAAAACCTTTCTCCCAAAAGCTGCTTCAGCCAAAGCAAAAACGTCAAATTTGTAAAATTTTGAAAAGGTATGTAAGGGGGACCAGGTAGCCGCCCTACAAATCTGCTCCATAGAGGCCTCATTCTTAAAGGCCCAAGATGAAGCCACAGCTCTAGTTGAATGAGCCGTAATACTCTGAGGAGGCTTATGTCCCGCTGTTTCATTGGCAAAGCGAATAATATTTCTCAACCTAAAAAGGTAAGGAAGTGGAAGAGGCCTTCTGTCCTCTACGCTTCCCAGAAAAGACAACAAACAAGGAAGAAGTCTGCCTAAAATCCTTTGTAGCTTGAAGATATAATTTCAACGTCCGAACCACATACAAATTATGAAGTAACCGTTCCTTCGTCGAAGGAGGATTAGGACACAAGGAAGGAACCACAATCTCCTGATTGATCAGAAACCACTTTAGGAAGAAACCCCAACCCAGTACGAAGAACAGCCTTATCAGCATGAAAAACTAGAGAAGGGGGCTCACATTGCAAGCCCGCCATCTCAGAGACTGCCAGTAGAAAAAGAACCTTCCAGGACAGTAAGTTAATGTGAATTGCATGCATAGGCTCAAACGGAGCCCTCTGCAAAACTTTAAGAACTAGATTTAAACTCCAAGGAGGAGCAGTAGGTCTAAAAACAGGCCTGATTCTAGACAGAGCCTAAACAAAAGACTGTATATATCAGGAAGCTCAGCGAGCCTCTTGTGCAATAACACAGATGGAGCCGAAATCTGTTCCTTTAGGGAACTCACAGAAAGGCCCTTCTCCATACCATCTTGGAGAAAGGAAAGAATCCTGGAAACCTTGACCTTATGCCAGGGGAAGTTACGCTCTTCACACCAGAATAAGTATGTCATCCACACCTTATGAAAGATGCGACGAGTGACCGGCTTTCGAGCTTCAATGAGAGTATCAATCACTCTCTCAGAAAAGCCTCTCTTGGCTAGGACTAAGCGTTCAATCTCCACGCATTCAACCTCAGAGATTTTGATGAACAAAAGGACCCTGTTCCAGCAGATCCCTGAGACAAGGTAACCTCCATGGAGGAGATGAAGACTTTCCCACCAGGTCTGTGAACCACATCCTTCGCAGCCACGATGGAGCAATTAGTATTGCCGAAGCTTGCTCCTGCTTGATGCGGGCCACTACACGAGGGAGAAGTGGTAATGGTGGAAAGATGTAAACTAGACTGAACCTCCAAGGCACTGCTAATGCATCTATCAGCTCTGCTTTAGGATCCCTGGACCACGACCCGAATCTGGGTAGCTTGGAATGGAGTTGGGATGCCATAAGATCCATCTCCGGCGCCCCCCATCTGTTGCAAATCTCCGCAAACACCTCTGGATGGAGAGACCATTCCCCCGCATGAAAGGATTGTCTGCTGAGAAAATCCACTTCCCAGTTATCCACACCCGGAATGTGGATCGCTGACAGCGAACAGTTGTGGGCCTCCGCCCATTCAAGAATCCAAGATACTTCCCTCATTGCTAGGGAGCTCCTTTTTCCCCGTAAAAAAGGTTGGGAATTGAATGTCACAAATATCACGGACAGATTTGCATACTTGGATATGCTATCACTCCAGTGAATTCAGGGTAACAGACAGTCACTACCATACAAGCATATCCAGACATATCAATATACATCAGTGCAATTCATGCTGGTTATTGTATAAAATGTCCCTTGTAGATGGCAATTCAAAACATGTGTTCAAATCTACTACCATAGTACTGTACTGTGTGTCCGAATTAACAGTCCACTAGATCCAATGTATATATAACACCTTCCCACGTGTTATGTACTGTTGCTTATGTTGGTAGCTGTGTATTACATAGCATATAACAATATAGTGTGGACCTCATGAATTGTGAATGATTACTTATTGTTTGTTACTCACAAGTCCTCCAACCGGGTTGCAGGTAGTTAAATGATAGTAAGTTTGTCAAAGGATTTCAGCTGGGCTTGTTGTAATACACTTTCTTTGCTGTAGTAGTGGAAATCCTTTTATCCTTCCCGCAAATACAGTGCAGCTCAGCCTAAGCTCTGGAAGAAAATAGTCTGTGGACCGTTCCCCTGCAGGTCACTTTAAGCTTAAGCGTGCTCACTCCTGGCCCAAGTATATATGAAAAGCAAAGAGAAACTGAGGAGCACCGCAACAAGCTTATGGGTTAAAACTAAATACTTTTATTGGTAATTTTTTTTAAGACAACAAAAAAACGTGCAGGTTATCTCTTTGCTCCTTTTTTCCCCCTGATGGTTGATATAAGCCACCAAGGTTATGTTGTCTGATAAACTAGAAAGAACCCAGAAGAGGCCAAGCCTTCAGAGCATTGAATATCACTCGAAGTTCGAAGATGTTGATCGGGAGGAGAGAGATTCCTCTCAAGTCGACAGGCCCTGTGCCTTCCTGGCACCCAAAACAGCTCCCATCCCAATAGACTTGCGTCCGTAGTCACAATCTCACAAGATGATCTCAAGAAGGATGTCCCTTGGGAAAGGTGATCTGGACAGAGCCACCAAGAGAGTGATTCTCTCGACCGGTTGTCCAGAGAAATCTGTTGTGACAGATCCGAGTGGTCGCCGTTCCACTGGCTCAGCATGCACAGCTGAAGAGACCTGAGATGAAACCTGGCAAAAGGAATGATGTCTATGCTGGACACCATGAGTCCAACTACCAACACACACCGGGCCACAGAGGGCCTTAAGGAGGTCTGTAGGGCAAGACAATTAGAAGTTGGCTTGTAACGTCTCTAGTCTGTAAGAAATATCCTCATGGATATGGAATCTATTATCGTACCCAGGAATTCGACCCTGGTACTGGGAACAAGAGAACTCTTTTCTAACTTTATCTTCCATGCATGAGATCGAAAAAGAAATAGAAGAGCTTTTGAATAGTCCTCTGCCAGCCGACAGGATAGCGCCTGAACCAGGATGTTGTCTAAATATGGTGCCACTACTATCCCTCTGGTTCTTGCCACTGCAAGCCAAGCCTCCAGAACCTTCGTAAAAAGACTCTTGGGGCAGTAGCTAGACCAAATGGAAGTGCAACAAACTGGAAGTGATGGTCCAGGAACACAAATCTCAAGAACTTGAAGTGTTCCTTGTGGATTGGAACGTGAAATTATGCATCCTTCAAGTCTATCGTAGTCATGAACTGTCCTTCCTGAACTAAGGGCAGAATGGACCTTATTGTCTCCATCTTGAACAAGGGGACAGACAGGAACTTGTTTAAGCACTTTAGGTCTAGAATCGGGCAAAAAGTTCCCTCCTTTGGGACCACAAAAATGTTTGAGTAGTATCCCAGACCTCTTTCTGCTAGAGGTACTGGTACAATTACTCCCAGAGAGGAGAGATCCCTCACGCACCCTAGAAAGTCCTCTCGTTTTTCTGGCCTTGAAGACAGGTTTGACGAGAGGAATCTGCCACTGGGTGGATGAGATCTGAAACCTATCCTGTACACCTGAGCGATGACCTCCGGGACCCAAGGGTCTTGCGCGTCCCCCAGCCAAGCCTCCAAAAAGAGAGAGATAGTCTGCCCCCACAGTTCAAAGACTGATAGGGGGGCGCCCTATTATGCCAACTGACTCAACAGGCTTCTTGTTCTGCTTTGATTTATTCCAAGACAGAGTTGGTCTCAAAGTTCCCTTGGGCTGATCAGGCTTCACGGAGGGCTGCTGCCGTTGGGGTTTATCCGAACGAAAATTAGGACAGTGTCCCTTAGGTTTGTTGTTCCTATCCTGCGGTAAAAAGGCACCTTTGCCTCCAGTGACAGTGGATATGATTGAGTCCAGGCCTAGCCCAAAATGAATCTTCACCTTAAATGGCAGGGAAAGAAGTCTAGACTTAGAAGTCATGGCCGCAGACCAAGACTTCAGCCAGAGTGCCCTACATGCTAGTACTGAAAAAAACCTGATGCCTTGGCATTCAGGCGAATAATCTGCATATTTACATCACAAATAAAAAAATTAGCCACTCTCAAGACCTTAAAGGGACACTGAACCCAATTTTTTTTCTTTCGTGATTCAGATAGAGCATATAATTTTAAGCAACTTTCTAATTTACTCATATTATCAAATTTTCTTCATCTCTTGGTATCTTTATTTGAAAAGCAAGAATGTAAGTTTAGATGCCGGCCCATTTTTGGTGAACAACCAGGGTTGTTCTTGCTGATTGGTGGATAAATTAACCCACCAATAAACAAGTGCTGTCCCTGGTCTGAACCAAAAAAATTAGCTTAGATTCCTTTTTCAAATAAAGATAGCAAAAGAAACATTGATAATAGAAGTAAATTAGAAAGTTGCTTAGAATTGCATGCTCTATATGAATATCTCACACACACACACAAATTCGGGTCCAGTGTCCCTTTAATTCTTTCCTGGATTGTGTCAAGGGGACCTTCCACCTCGATCAATTCAGATAAAGAGTCGCACCAATAGGTGGCGGCTCCAGCCGCTGCCAGTTGAAATAAATATTCCATGTGCAGAAACATCTTTCTCAACAAAGTTTCTAGCTTCTTATCCATGGGCTCTTTGAACGAGGAACTATCCACAAGCAGGATAGTAGTGCGTTTAGCAAGCGTGGAGATAGTGCCATCCACCTTAGAGACAGAACCCCACAACTCTAATTGAAAGTGCAGAACAAGAATAATTTCTTAAAGGAAGAAGGGGAAAGGACGAACTGAGTGTTTCCCATTCATTCTTCATAATATTTGCCATCTTTACGGGAACCAGAAAAGTCTGTGGTACAACCCTGTCCTCGTAGACCTTATCTAGTTTAGGAATACAAGGTTCCTCCGGTAATTTTAGTTCCGGAACCTCTAAAGTAGCCAAAACTTCCTTTAATAGAAAGCGTAAGTCAATCCTAAATCTAATGTCTGGTTCCTCCGCAGCTGGAGGCTTAGAGGCAGCAGATTACGACCCAGAGAAGTATCAGAGGCGTCATCATTGTATAGTCTGGTATCAGATAAGTCCAATAAGTTAGAAGATGACCTCTGGGAAGGATAGCAGTATTTGACTTTTCACTTGCACTTAGCTGGGCGAGGTAAAGCACTGAAGGCCGCAGACACTGCCGTTTGTAGCTGTTCAGTAAAGTCTGGAGGTAAAAGGGCCCCTCCAGGAGTAGGATTAGCAGTGCAATAGGAAGCTGCATGTGTAATAGGAGATGACAGCAGGGAACGCACCTCACGGGACGGAGACTTCTCAGAGGTGGACGGCTAAGTGGTACTAAACATCTTTGTTTTCTTAGATAAAATTACTTTATCAAGGCATGTGGAACATAATTGAGCAGGCGGGTATACCGTAGCCTCCTCACAATATAGACAGGTATTAGATTTAGGTAAAGAGGGAGTACCCTCCAACGTATCTGAATCCTCCATAGCTTGCGCTTGAAAGATGGACTATAGAAAAAGATAAAAGGCACCTGTATACCCCCAATGGCTGGGGCACTCACCACCACCTATGACCCAGGCCCCACAGAGAAACCGCTTCGTCTCTGGTAAATCGCACGATCATGAAAGAGGAAATCAGTGTGACCACACCCGATCATGTGGTGTGCCATGCAGAACCGCCCCTGCTACAGGAAAAAGTGCGCCAAACCTAACAGGTTGCACAGCTAACCAAAAACGAAAGTAAAAACTTAAATTATGCTTACCTGATAATATTCTTTTCTTCCGACGGAGAGAGTCCATAGCTGCATTTATTACTTTTTGGAAATACAGAACCTGGCCACCAGGAGGAGCCAAAGGCTTAAATACCTCCCCCACTTACCTCATCCCCCAGTCATTCTGCCGAGGGAACAAGGAACAGTAGGAGAAATATCAGGGTGAAAAATGGTGCCAGAAGAACAAACAAATAAAATATTGCCGCCCCATAGATAAAAAAACGTGTGCGGGGAGCTGTATTTAAGCATAATTTAAGTTTTTCTTCTTAAACAGGGAGAGTCCACAGCTGCATTCATTACTTTTGGGAAAACAATACCCAAGCTAAAAAAGGACACTGAATGCAAAACAGGCAGGCACAAGAGGTGGCCCCTTCTGAGGGCACCACAGCCTGAAATCACCCAAACCCCGACAAAAAAAAAAAAAAAAAAAACTGCTTCCCAGAAGCAGAAGGAACAAAAAAATGGAAAAGGACCAAGTAACTGCCCATCAGTTAAAACCAGCAAAGCCCTTGCTAGAGACCGCCCAGAATCACAAGACTCAACCAAGCACAAAGGCCTCCGAGGACACAAAGTCCCACAGGCCACAAGTCCACACATAAAAATGCACCCCCGACCCAAGGGAAGGGGGGGCCATCCACATTCTCCCAGGGGGGGGGGGGAGAAGAACTCAGATATGACTAGAGCAATAAAGAACCCCAAGCATAACTCCAAGAGCGCAACCAAGGTTGCAACAGGACAAAACCGCAGAGAGAACAAGCCCTACCAACCGAACAGAGCGAAGGGAGGAAAAATCCCAGACCCCTATCTGCATGGAAGTCCAAGAGGCCAAGTAACAACCAATCATGACTAGAAAGAAATTAACTTGTCTTCTTGCATCTTGGCTTCCGCGTTTAATAGCCATATGCTAGGATTTAATCCAACTTATAAATAGATAATTCCACCAAACATCCGTGAATATACCTTATTTATGAACAGTATTCAAGGAATTGATTGGAATAAAACCCCAGACCCTGTTCCTGACTTGGAATGGGAACAATCACTCCCAGAACGGAGAGGTTTCCTACATAGTGTAAGAACACCTCTCTGTCGGGTCTGCAGACAATCTTGAAAGTAGAAATCTGCCTCTGGGAGGAAAAAGTTTGAACTCCAGTTTGTATCCCTGAGACACTATTTCTATTGCCCAGGGATCCTGGACATCCCAAACCCAGGCTTGAACGAAGGAAAGTCTGCCCCCTACCAGATCCAGTCCCGGATCGGGGGCATGCCCTTCATGCTGTCTTGGAATCACTAACCGGCTTCTTTGACTGTTTTCCTTTGTTCCAAGACTGACTGGGTCTCCATGTAGGTTTAGACTGTTTCTACTTAGAGGAGGAAGAGAAAGAGTTTTTGCTCTGTCGTCCTTTTTGTTTATTTTTCTTATCTTGAGGGAGAAGATGACCCTTACCTCCCGTGATATCAGAAATAATCTCCTTCAGATCAGGTCCAAACAAGGTCTTCCCCTTGTAGGGAATAGCTAGAATTTTACACTTAGATGACACATCCGCAGACCAAGGCTTTAACCATAAGGCTCTGCAGGCTAGAATAGAGAAACTCGAGATCTTAGCTCCCAATTTGATAACTTGCAGGGAAGCGTCTAAAATAAAGGCATTAGCTAGCTTCAGAGCTTTAATCCTATCTTGGATTTCATCCAAAGAAGTTTCTGTCCTGAGGGCCTCAGACAGTGCATCAAACCAATATGCCGCCATATTGGCAATGCACACAGCCGGTTGCCACTGCAGACCCTGGTGTACATAAATCTTCTTGAGTAAACCCTCTAACTTCTTATCCATAGGGTCTTTGAAAGCACAACTATCCTCTATGGGAATAGTAGTTCTCTTAGCTAAGGTGGAAACGGCTCCTTCCACCTTAGGAACAGTTTGCCAAGCCTCTTAACAGAATCGGCTATTGGAACTTTCTTAAAAATAGGAGAGGGAGAGAAGGGAATGCCCGGTCTCTCCCACTCCTTAGCAATGATTTAAGTAACTCTTTTAGGAACTGGAAATACATCTGTGTAGGAAGGAACCTCAAAATATTTGTCCAGTTTACTTGACTTCTGAGGGACAACCTCCACTGTGGAGTCATTGTCGTCCAAGGTAACTAAAACCTCCCTGAGTAACAGGCGAAGGTGATCAAGTTTAAATCTGAAAGATACCACTTCCGAGTCTGTCAGATGTAAGACTCTGAATATGAAATTTCTCCTTCAGAAGCTACTGCGGTACCCTCCTCTTCAGGTCGTTGGGAGGATACCTCCGAAATTGCAACAATTGCATCAGAAACCTTCCTTACAGAATGTCTGGCTTTCCTCTTACGTTTACCTTGTAACATTGTAAATGCAGACAGAGCATCAGAAATAGAAGACATGAGAGAAGCTATGTCTTGTAACAAAATCCAAGAAGGGACTATAGCTGAAGTACCGGGCACTGCTTGTGAGGGCGGTAAAATTTGGGACGCTTAGGGAGAAAGCTGCGGCATATATTAACCCTCATCGTTAGACTCTTGGACAATGGCTTGCCTTAGAGGAAACTGGCTCTGAAAAAATCTTTTCCCTTTAACTTAAAGTCCTTTGAATACATGAAGGACAAAAAGGGATTGGTGGTTTACATTGGAGTCAAAACATAAAGCACAGGTGACATCTTGCAAGTCCCCCTGGTCCATGTTTGTTCACAATTTGCCAAATAGAAAATAAAATCTTTCAAAAGTATTTGCAAATATCAAATATAAAAAAAGTTACCGTCTCTTTAAATACAAAACAGCCTTTTTTATTTCACTGCAGATACATTTTTAATGCAAATTGCTTGTAACAACAACCTCTGCACCTCAGCGCTCAGCTGAAGTGCTCCTACCTGACCAAATATCAGCTAGATTTCTCTCCTCAGATGATCCGTTCTAGTATTGGCTTTCTCCTTTAAAACTAACAACGATGCACTGAGAGGAAAATGGAATACCGGCACTGCACTAGCAGCGCATGATTAATTTTACCACGTGACTCCAGCACAGCTCGGATAACACCTTCTTGATTAAACTGCTCCCTTAAACTGAAGCGCTACAAAAAAGACTGGAAGCACCGCCCATGGTGGACGTAGCCATCCTAATTATTTGTAAAACAGCTTAACTCCATCCCCAGTGCCTGTTAAATAATAATGCCCAAATACTTTCCCCTAAGGAAAGATTTAAACGTCCCCACATAAAGAGCTACTTTCCTATAGAGCCCCTTATGTATAGAGTGTGCTAACTGATAGAGTCTCCTTGTGCCCCAGAAAAATAACATAGTACTTACCTTGACTTCTGCCTGGCAGTAAGGCAGCTCTCAGGCTTGAGAGGTCCTCTCCCTCACATCGATCTGAGGAAAACAAAATGCTGAGTCATTGAATACCCCAGACATAAGGAGATAGGGCAGCAAGAAATATGGGAGGCGCAGTGAGAATTATGTCCCACAAGTTCCCATTGCTCTAAAGCAACCAAGGCTCTACTGAAGAGACCGATATGGACTACGGCTACACCCTAAGAAACAGCACATCTTGCACGGTTTCAAAAAAAACTCTTGATTGAAGAATCTATACTAACACCTCACTTTACCTCTTCCAATCACTAAGATAGGCAAAGAGAATGACTTGAGTGGGAGGGAAGGGAGGAGCTATTTAACAGCTCTGTTGTGGTGCTCTTTGCCACCTCCTGCTGACCAGGAGGTGAATATCCCATTAGTAATTAAGATGATCCGTGGACTCGTGTCATAAAAAAGAAATCAGGAAAAAGGAAATTTATGCTTACCTGATAAATTGATTTATTTTACGATATACCGAGTCCACGGGTTTCATCCTTACTTGTGGGATATAATCCTCCTGTTAAAAGGAAGTGGCAAAGAGCACCACAGCAGAGCTGCTATATAGCTCCTCCCTTAACACCTCCCCCCAGTCATTCGACCGAAGGTATAGGAAGAGAAAGGGAAAAACTACAAAAGGTGCAGAGGTGACTTAAGTTTAGAAAAATAAATCCTGTCCCAAAATGACCGGATGGGCCGTGGACTCTGTATATCGTAAAATAAATCAATTTATCAGGTAAGCTTAAATTTCCTTTTCTTTTACAAGATATACCGAGTCCACGGGTTTCATCCTTACTTGTGGGATACCAATACCAAAGCTTTAGGACACGTATGAAAGGGAGGGACAAGACAGGAACCTAAACGGAAGGTACCACTGCTTGAAGCACCTTTCTCCCAAAAATAGCCTCCGAAGAAGCAAAAGTATCAAATGTGGAAAATTTGGAAAAAGTATGAAGGGAGGACCAAGTCGCAGCCTTACAAATCCGTTCAACAGAAGCATCGTTTTTAAAGGCCCATGTGGAAGCCACAGCTCTAGTGGAATGAGCTGTAATTTTTTCAGGAGGCTGCTGTCCAGCAGTCTCGTATGCCAGGCGGATGATGCTTTTCAGCCAAAAAAAGAGAGAGGTAACCGTAGCTTTTTGACCCCTACGTTTTCCAGAATAAACAATGAATAGAGACGATGTTTGACGGAAATCTTTGGTCGCTTGTAAGTAAAACTTCAAGGCACGAACCACGTCCAAGTTATGTAACAGACGTTCCTTCTTAGAAGAAGGATTAGGACACAAGGAAGGAACAACAATTTCCTGATTAATATTCTTATTTGAAACAACCTTAGGAAGGAATCCAGGTTTAGTACGCAAAACCACCTTATCAGAATGGAATATAAGATAAGGTGAATCACATTGTAACGCAGAAAGCTCAGAAACTCTTCAAGCAGAAAAGATAGCAACTAAAAACAAAAGTTTCCAAGATAACAGCTTAATATCTATGGAATGCATGGGTTCAAACGGAACCCCTTGAAGAACATTAAGAACTAAATTCAAACTCCATGGCGGAGCAATAGGTTTAAACACAGGCTTGATTCTGATTAAAGCCTGACAAAAAGACTGAACGTCTGGGACATCCGCCAGACGCTTGTGTAGTAAAATTGACAAAGCAGAAATTTGTCCCTTTAAGGAACTAGCTGATAATCCCTTCTCCAATCCTTCTTGGAGAAAGGACAAAATCCTAGGAATCCTAACCCTACTCCACGAGTAGCCCTTGGATTCGCACTAATAAAGATATTTACGCCATATCTTATGGTAAATTTTTCTCGTGACAGGCTTGCGAGCCTGAATCAAAGTATTAATGACAGACTCAGAGAATCCCCGCTTAGATAAAATCAAGCGTTCAATCTCCAGGCAGTCAGCTGCAGAGAATTTAGATTTGGATGTTGGAACGGACCTTGAATAAGAAGGTCCTTCCTCAATGGTAGTTTCCACGGAGGTAGAGACGACATGTCCACTAGATCCGCATACCAAGTCCTGCGTGGCCACGCAGGCGCTATTAGAATTACTGAAGCTCTCTCCTGTTTGATTCTTGCAATCACACAAGGCAGGAGAGGAAATGGTGGAAACACATAAGCCATAACGACCAAGGTACTGCTAGAGCATCTATCAGTACAGCCTGGGGATCCCTTGACCTGGACCCGTAACGTGGAAGCTTGGCATTCTGTCTAGATACCATCAGATCCAATTCCGGCGTGCCCCATTGATGAATCAAAGTTGCAAACACCTCCGGATGGAGTTCCCACTCCCCCGGATGAAAAGTCTGACGACTTAGAAAATCCGCTTCCCAGTTCTCCACTCCTGGGATATAATTCGCAGATAGATGGCAAGAGTGAGTCTCCGCCCATCGGATTATCTTTGATACTTCTATCATCGCTAGATAACACCTTGTTCTCCCCTGATGATTGATATATGCCACAGTCGTGAAAATGTCCGACTGGAATCTTATAAATTTGGCTGAAGCCAACTGAGGCCACGCCTGAAGCGTGTTGAATATCGCTCTCAGTTCCAGAATATTGATTGGCAGTTGAGACTCCACCTGAGTCCGCACACCCTAAGCCTTCAGGGAATTCCAGACTGCACCCCAGCCCAGAAGGCTGGCGTCCGTCGTTACTATTACCCAAGATGGCCTGCGGAAGCACATCCCCTGGGACAGATGGTCCTGTGACAACCACCAACGAAGAGAGTCTCTGGTCTCTTGGTCCAGATTTATCTGAGGAGATAAATTCGCATAATCCCCATTCCACTGACTGAGCATGCACAGTTGTAGTGGTCTGAGATGAAAGCGAGCAAACGGGATGATATCCATTGCTGCTACCATTAGTCCAATGACTTCCATACACTGAGCCACTGATGGCCGATGAATGGACTGCAGAACTCGGCAAGTATTTAGAATCTTTGATTTTCTGACCTCCGTCAGAAATATTTTCATGTTTACCGAGTCTATCAGAGTTCCCAGGAATGGAACTCTTGTTTGTGGAACTAGTGAACTCTTTTCTACGTTCACTTTCCAACCGTGAGTTCTTAGAAATGACAACACGATGTCCGTGTGAGATTCGGACAGATAAGTTGACGCCTGGATCAAGATATCGTTCAGATAGGGCGCCACCGCTATGCCTCGCGGCCTGAGAACCGCTAGAAGGGACCCTAGAACCTTTGTGAAGATCCTGGGAGCCGTGGCCAACCCGAAGGGAGGAGCCACAAACTGATAATGTTTGTCCTGAAAGGCAAATCTTAGGAATTGATGATGATCCTTGTGGATGGGAATGTGAAGGTACGCATCCTTCAGGTCCACAGTGGTCATATATTGACCCTCCTGGATAATTGGCAAAATTGTACGAATGGTCTCCATCTTGAACGATGGGACTCTGAGAAATTTGTTTAGACATTTGAGATCTAAAATTGGTATGAAGTTTCCCTCTTTTTTGGGAACCACGAATAGATTTGAGTAGAACCCCTGCCCCTGTTCCAGTTCTGGAACTGGGCAAATTACACCCATTGTGTAGAGGTCTTTAACACAGCGTAAGAACGCCTCTCTTTTTGTCTGGTCTACAGGCAAACGTGAAAGATGAAATCTCCCCCTTGGGAAAAAATCTTTAAATTCCAGCTGGTACCCCTGGGTCACAATTTCTAATGCACAGGGATCCTGTACATCCCTTGCCCAAGCCTGAGCAAAGAAAGAGTCTGCCCCCTACTAGATCCGGTCCCAAATCGGGGGCCGCCCCTTCATGCTGTCTTGGTAGCAGCAGCGGGCTTCCTGGCTTGTTTACCTTTATTCCAGGCCTGGTTAGGTCTCCAGACCGACTTGGATTTAGCAAAGTTCCCTTCCTGCTTAGTGGTGGAAGAGGAAGCAGAGGATACTCCTTTAAAATTTCGAAAGGAACCAAAATTATTTTGTTTACTCCTCATCTTGAGGGACTTGTCCTGAGGTAGGGCGTGACCCTTACCTCCAGTAATGTCAGAGATTATTTCCTTCAGCTCAGGCCCGAATAGGGTCTTACCTTTGAAGGGAATCGATAACAGCATAGATTTAGACGATACGTCAGCAGACCACGACTTTAGCCATAACGCTCTGCGCGCCAGAATGGCAAAGTCTGCGTTTTTCGGCTGCTAATTTTGCAATTTGAAAAGCAGCTTCAGTAATAAATGAATTGGCTAATTTAAGAGCCTTTATTCTGTCTAAAATGTCCTCTAAAGGTGTCTCTACCTTCAGAGACGACTCCAGGGCGTCAAACCAAAAGGCAGCTGCAGTAGTTACTGAAACAATGCAGGCTGTAGGCTGTAAGAGAAAACCATGGTGAACAAATAGTTTCTTTAGAAGGCCCTCTAATTTTTTATCCATAGGGTCTTTAAAAGCACAATGGGTATAGTTGTACGCTTGCCAGGAGTCCCGTATGGTGTCAGATATAGGAAACATTTTCTTAAAGTTAGGAGGGGGAGAAAATGGTATACCTGGTCTATCCCATTCCCTCTTAATTTCCGAAATTCTCTTAGGAACCGTAAAGACATCCGTGTAAGTAGGAACTTCTAAATATTTGTCCATTTTACACAATTTTTCTGGGGGAATTGTGCTAGGGTCACAATCATCCAGAGTCGCCAAAACCTCCCTGAGGAACAGGCGGAGGTGTTCCAGTTTAAATTTAAAGGACGTGACGTCCGAATCTGTCTGAGGTAATAAATTCCCTGAGTCTGAAAGTTCTCCCTCAGACATAAAATCCCTAACCCCCAAATCAGATCATTGTGAGGGTGCATCGGAAATAGCCACTAAGGCATCAGAGGGTTCCGTATTTACAGTAATACCTGACCTACTGCGTTTACCCTGCAAACCTGGCAGTTTAGATAGTACCTCTGTAAGGGTAGTAGACATCACTGCAGCCATATTTTGCAAAGTAAAAGAAGTAGACGCACTAGAAGTACTTGGCATCGCTTGAGTGGGCGTTAAAGGTTGTGACACTTGGAGAAAATTAGATGGCATATCCTGATTCTCTTCAGACTGAGAATCATCCTTAGGCACACTTTAATTTCCTAAAATATGTTCTTTACAGTGTAGGGCCCTTTCAGTACAAGAAGGACACAATGTAAGAGGGGGTTCCACAATGGCTTCTAAACACATAGAACACTGACTTTCTTCAATGTCAGACATGTTGAACAGACTAGTAATAACAGCACAAGTCGTTAATCTTTATTATATAAGAAAAACAATTCAGTAAAAAAACGTTACTGCGCCTTTAAGAGCAAAAAGTGAACGCAGATCTTCCAAAAGTGCTAAAACGTTATGCAAATTAGATAATTTTGGCACTGAAAGCACCTAATGTGCAATCGGATATTGCACCACAAGAGATTATGAGATTTAACCCTTTAAATCAATTGTTTAACCCACAAACACAACGTTATGCAGAAAAAAAGTTCAAACCGCCTCTGCACTTCAGCTGTGGCGCCTACCTGACCCAAAGGTCAGTTCAAACGATCCAGACTTGCTCCACAAAACAATCTCACAGTCTGGTCCCAACCGGAGTAAATGGCCGCTGCTCTCTCTGGCTCTAACTGCACACTGAGGCGCGAAAAGTAGGCCCCGTCCATCATGTCTGATACAATATGAAACTAACACAGCCAGCCGCATGGGAAGCGGTCTTGAGCAAAAATGACCATGCCTAAAAATGATGTGCCATGTGAACCCCCAAAAACAAACATATCAGCCCTGATAAGCCTCCTCTTTAATAAAAATAGCGGTTTCTAGGCTGCCCCAGTGTCTAACCATAGCCCTTAAGTGTCCCTTGCTGAAGTCTCTCACAAGGATCAATATACACAGGAGTACAGTACCACGCTACCCGGACTACTGCTTACCCCTTTTCCAATTTAGGAAATATGACAGCCAATTCTGATCCACCAAGTCTCCTCAGAATATAAATGACTGCACATACCTCAATGCTGCTTGCAGCAGGAAACGTTCCCCACACTGAAGATTTCTTGTACATCTCTGCCAATCTTGTGGGAAAAACAACATGGATCTCAGTTACAACTGCTGAGATCATCAAACTCAAGGCTGAATTCTTCTTCTATGTCCTGCCTGAGGAAAACAGTACTCTCCGGTACCATTTAAAATAAAAAACTCTTGATTGAAGAAACTAAAAACTATAATTTTATCACCACTTAAACTTTACCCTTCCTATTACTAGCACAGGCAAAGAGAATGACTGGGGGGAGGAGTTAAGGAAGGAGCTATATAGCAGCTTTGCTGTGGTGCTCTTTGCCACTTCCTGTTAACAGGAGGATTATATCCCACAAGTAAGGATGAAACCTGTGGACTCGGTATATCTTGTAAAATAAATACTTTATCCTTAAAAGTATTAACCCCTAGTCTCCTTGCCACAATGAGTGCCTGCGTCCTGCCTAAAATATCCTTCCCCAGGATACATACATACAGATATATGTCCAAGATATTATTGCATTCTTCTACATAAGTGCCAGTCCCCCAAAACATAGAAGACAAAGGACTTGCCTGTATCTAGTTGTCCGGCAGTAGGACAGCCTACCCGGTATTAGAGGATGCCACTCCTCACGGAGACCTGTAGAAAAAAGAAAGAACAGAGTAAACCTACTCTGGCTTTCTATACCCTGGGCAGCAAATGTGAGGAAAATGCAGCAAGGCCCACCTTACAAGTTCCCCACTGCATAAAAGCCACCACTGCCCTGCTATAGAGACTAACGTGGAGTACAGCTAGACCAAATCTTGAGAGGAAAGATCAGAGCAAACCTACTCTGGCTTTCAAAATAATAAAATCTTGTTTGAAGTGAAATAAACACCAAAACGTAACCTCCTCCTTGCACCTAAGGCAAAGAAAATTACTGGGGGTTGTGGGAAGGGAAGTGATACTTAAAGTGAATGTAGATTTTGATGCTAAAGTGCAGAGTTTTTAAAAATTCGATTAAAAACAGGGTCACTTTAATTCATCAAAATTTACATTTCACTTGTTGTGAAAAAAAACCTACCTTTTAAACTTGACAGCCGCTCTAGCTTCCCCCGGTCGTCGCAACCCACTTCTGACGTCAGAAATGATGGATCGGTCATCCTTTAATCACGGCTTCCCCCAGGGGAATCAGTGTCTGATTCAACGCCGTGATTGGAGGAAGCCAGATCCCTCCTTTTAGACCCACGAAGAGGCTTTGCGGCAGGCGGAAGAAGCTTGAGCGGCTGTCAAGATTAAAAAGGTAAGTATTTTCACAACACAATTGAAATGTAAATTTTGATGAATTAAAGTGCCCCTGTTTTCAATTGAATTTTTAAAAACCGGGCACTTTAGCATCAAAATTTACATTCACTTTAACAGCTTAGCTGTGGTGCTCCTTGCCTCCTCCTGCTGGCCAGGAGTGATATTCCCAACAGTAATTGATGATGCCGTGGACTCACCCTATCTTAAGAAAGAAAAACAGAATTTATGCTTACCTGATAAATTACTTTCTCCAACGGTGTGTCCGGTCCACGGCGTCATCCTTACTTGTGGGATATTCTCTTCCCCAACAGGAAATGGCAAAGAGTCCCAGCAAAGCTGGTCACATGATCCCTCCTAGGCTCTGCCCACCCCAGTCATTCGACCGACGGACAGGAGGAAATATATATAGGAGAAATCATATGATACCGTGGTGACTGTAGTTAGAGAAAATAATTCATCAGACCTGATTAAAAAAACCAGGGCGGGCCGTGGACCGGACACACCGTTGGAGAAAGTAATTTATCAGGTAAGCATAAATTCTGTTTTCTCCAACATTGGTGTGTCCGGTCCACAGCGTCATCCTTACTTGTGGGAACCAATACCAAAGCTTTAGGACACGGATGATGGGAGGGAGCAAATCAGGTCACCTAAACGGAAGGCACCACAGCTTGCAAAACCTTTCTCCCAAAAATAGCCTCCGAAGAAGCAAAAGTATCAAATTTGTAAAATTTGGCAAAAGTGTGCAGTGAAGACCAAGTCGCTGCCTTACATATCTGGTCAACAGAAGCCTCGTTCTTGAAGGCCCATGTGGAAGCCACAGCCCTAGTGGAGTGAGCTGTGATTCGTTCAGGAGGCTGCCGTCCGGCAGTCTCATAAGCCAAACGGATAATGCTTTTAAGCCAAAAGGAAAGAGAGGTAGAAGTCGCTTTTTGACCTCTCCTTTTACCAGAATAAACAACAAACAAGGATGATGTTTGTCTGAAATCTTTAGTAGCCTCTAAATAGAATTTTAGAGCACGGACAACGTCCAAATTGTGTAATAAACGCTCCTTCTTTGAAACTGGATTCGGACACAAAGAAGGTACAACTATCTCCTGGTTAATATTTTTGTTAGAAACAACTTTAGGAAGAAAACCAGGCTTAGTACGCAAAACCACCTTATCTGCATGGAACACCAGATAAGGAGGAGAACACTGCAGAGCAGATAACTCTGAAACTCTTCTAGCAGAAGAGATTGCAACCAAAAACAAAACTTTCCAAGATAGTAACTTAATATCTACGGAATGTAAGGGTTCAAACGGAACCCCTTGAAGAACTGAAAGAACTAGATTTAAACTCCAGGGAGGAGTCAAAGGTCTGTAAACAGGCTTGATCCTAACCAGAGCCTGAACAAATGCTTGAACATCTGGCATAGCTGCCAGTCGTTTGTGTAGTAAGACAGATAAAGCAGAAATCTGTCCCTTTAGAGAACTTGCAGATAATCCTTTCTCCAAACCTTCTTGTAGAAAGGATAGAATCTTAGGAATCTTTATCTTGTTAAATGGCAATCCTTTGGATTCACACCAACAGATATATTTTTTCCATATTTTATGGTAAATTTTTCTAGTTACGGGCTTTCTAGCCTGAATCAGAGTATCAATTACAGAATCTGAAAACCCACGCTTTGATAAAATCAAGCGTTCAATCTCCAAGCCGTCAGCTGGAGGGAAACCAGATTCGGATGTTCGAATGGACCTTGAACAAGAAGGTCCTGTCTCAAAGGTAGCTTCCATGGTGGAGCCGATGACATATTCACCAGGTCTGCATACCAAGTCCTGCGTGGCCACGCAGGAGCTATCAAGATCACCGAAGCCCTCTCCTGATTGATCCTGGCTACCAGCCTGGGAATGAGAGGAAACGGTGGGAATACATAAGCTAGGTTGAAGGTCCAAGGTGCTACTAGTGCATCTACTAGAGTCGCCTTGGGATCCCTGGATCTGGACCCGTAGCAAGGAACCTTGAAGTTCTGACGAGACGCAATCAGATCCATGTCTGGACTGCCCCATAATTGAGTTATTTGGGCAAAGATTTCCGGATGGAGTTCCCACTCCCCCGGATGGAATGTCTGACGACTCAGAAAATCCGCTTCCCAATTTCCCAGTCTCATAAGCCAAACGTCTATAACTAGAAAAGGCCCCCATCTGAAAAAGGTGTCCAACACAGTGCCTGCCATTTTTCTAAACAATCCCCAAGATTATAATAACCATTATTAGTTAGAATCTGCATAATATGCCTAGTAAAGCAATCGTTTTAGCCCAGAAAAATGTCTACCAGTTTTTTAAGCCCTTTTTGAAGCCCTTTATTCTTTTATGTTTAACTAAGAAAATGGCTTACCGGTCCCCATGAGGGGAAATGACAGCCTTCCAGCATTACATGGTCTTGTTAGAAATATGGCTAGTCATACCTTAAGCAGAAAAGTCTGCTAACTGTTTCCCCCAACTGAAGTTACTTCATCTCAACAGTCCTGTGTGGAAACAGCAATCGATTTTAGTAACTGTCTGCTAAAATCATCTTCCTCTTACAAACAGAAATCTTCATCCTTTTTCTGTTTCAGAGTAAATAGTACATACCAGCACTATTTTAAAATAACAAACACTTGATAGAAGAATAAAAACTACATTTAAACACCAAAAAAACCTCTTAACCATCTGGCAAAGAGAATGACTGGGGTGGGCGGAGCCTAGGAGGGATCATGTGACCAGCTTTGCTGGGACTCTTTGCCATTTCCTGTTGGGGAAGAGAATATCCCACAAGTAAGGATGACGCCGTGGACCGGACACACCAATGTTGGAGAAATAGGTTTCCTATCCCTTTAAACAGAAAAGGTTAAACATAAGTATACGTAAGCACACATAAAAGTGTCTGAGTAAGAGAAGACAGATTAGACGTGTTTACACACAAACCACGTAGAGCCAATGCTAAGGACAAAGTAACACTGGGATTACAGGTCTACTACAAAACACAAACAGGACTAGTATAAAATGATCTGCTGGATGCATATGGAGATCTGGAAGTGGATCTCCTACAATGTACGCAGGGCCGGATTTACAGCCTAGGTGCCTGTAGGCACCAAAATCTAAAGTGCCCCCCACGCGTTCCCGGTTCACATGTCTGAACCTATAGATACATCCTAAAATTTTATAGAATTATTTTACAGCAGCTGCTAATTTTGCCACATAAAAGGAAAAACACTCCAGACAGTATTTGCCCAGTATGATGAGATTCCAGACAGAATAGTATTTGTTTTTATATAATTTATACAAGAAAAGTGCAGGTTGTCTAGACTGGCGCTTCATTTAGAAACTTTGCTGACCAAGCCTGCAATGTGTAGAATCAACCAAGGGCCAGTTTTTTTTTTTTATCCTGTGCAACAGCCCTGGCATTTTGCATTTTAGCAATTATACTCATACCTATGGTATTTTATATGAAAGACTACCCTCTGACTGTACAATCTGTCATTTTGATTTTGACAGCCGCTGCTGCAGCTGATACATGCCCACTGTGTACTCAGAGCGCTCTGTAATAGCGCACAAATAGTCACTCACTGTCACTCCCCATAAAAGAACCAACCCCCACACACTTACTCTCAGGCTGCTCTGTCCGCATTCACTGGAGAAACTGACCGGCCAGTGTGGCGTTGATCTTTGTTTAGGGCAAGGTTATTATCTACTATAGCGAGTGAGGGCAGGAAGAGGTGTGCAGAAAAGGCATATGGAGCAGAGATACAGGCGCCCCTCTATGGAAGGCGCCTGTAGGCACATGCCTACTCTGCCTAATGGTAAATCCGGCCCTGAATGTACGCAGATTACTAAAGAAAAAATGCACAGCGCTCAGTGGGACTATCAGAAATCCACCAGCTACAGTGCAACCACCAGCTACATCCCTGACCCCACTCACCGGGACTGCATCCAACCCTTGGGCCACAAAGGCTTCACTTCCGTCTCCATGAAGGTCTTGAGATAATCCTCTACAGTCTGGCTTTTATTGGGTTCAAGTTCATAACACCCCAGCTTGATCTTCACAAGGTTACAAAGGAGATTCCTATGAGGAGGCAGAAACACAAAAATAAATGAATTTGCCGACCTGACTTGAGCAATCACGTGACATTGTTCTGAAAGCAAACTACTCATCCTCATAACACCGTTCCATACAGCGGCATTATCCTAACACCGTTCCATACAGCGGCATTATCCTAACACCGTTCCATACAGCGGCATTATCCTAACACCGTTCCATACAGCGGCATTATCCTAACACCGTTCCATACAGCGGCATTATCCTAACACCGTTCCATACAGCGGCATTATCCTAACACCGTTCCATACAGCGGCATTATCCTAACACCGTTCCATACAGCGGCATTATCCTAACACCGTTCCATACAGCGGCATTATCCTAACACGTTCCATACAGCGGCATTATCCTAACACCGTTCCATACAGCGGCATTATCCTAACACCGTTCCATACAGCGGCATTATCCTAACAACCGTTCCATACAGCGGCATTATCCTAACACCGTTCCATACAGCGGCATTATCCTAACACCGTTCCATACAGCGGCATTATCCTAACACCGTTCCATACAGCGGCATTATCCTAACACCGTTCCATACAGCGGCATTATCCTAACACCGTTCCATACAGCGGCATTATCCTAACACCGTTCCATACAGCGGCATTATCCTAACACCGTTCCATACAGCGGCATTATCCTAACACCGTTCCATACAGCGGCATTATCCTAACACCGTTCCATACAGCGGCATTATCCTAACACCGTTCCATACAGCGGCATTATCCTAACACCGTTCCATACAGCGGCATTATCCTAACACCGTTCCATACAGCGGCATTATCCTAACACCGTTCCATACAGCGGCATTATCCTAACACCGTTCCATACAGCGGCATTATCCTAACACCGTTCCATACAGCGGCATTATCCTAACACCGTTCCATACAGCGGCATTATCCTAACACCGTTCCATACAGCGGCATTATCCTAACACCGTTACATACAGCGGCATTATCCTAACACCGTTCCATACAGCGGCATTATCCTAACACCGTTCAATACAGCGGGCTATTATCCTAACACCGTTCCATACAGCGGCATTATCCTAACACCGTTCCATACAGCGGCATTATCCTAACACCGTCTCCATACAGCACGGATTATCCTAACACCGTTCCATACAGCGGCATTATCCTAAACACCGGTTCCATACTGCGGCATTATCCTAACACCGTTCCCATACAGCGGCATTATCCTACCCACCGTTCCTTACAGCGGCATATTTCTAACACAGTTTTCCTACACCGTTCATACAGCGGCATTATCCTAACCACCGTTCCATACAGCGGCATTATCCTTAACACCGTTCCATACTGCGGCATTATCCTAACCACCGTTCCATACAGCGGCATTATCCTAAACCACAGTCTCCACTACAGCGGCATTATCCTAACCACCGTTACATTCAGCGGCATTATCCTAACATCCGTTCCCCATACAGCGGCACTTATCCTAACACCGTTCCATACAGCGGCATTATCCTAACACCGTTCCATACAGCGGCATCTATCCTAACACCCGTTCCATACAGCGGCATTATCCTAACACCGTTCCATACAGCGGCATTATCCTAACACCGTTCCATACAGCGGCATTATCCTAACACCGTTCCATACAGCGGCATTATCCTAACACCGTTCCATACAGCGGCATTATCCTAACACCGTTCCATACAGCGGCATTATCCTAACACCGTTCCATACAGCGGCATTATCCTAACACCGTTCCATACAGCGGCATTATCCTAACACCGTTCCATACAGCGGCATTATCCTAACACCGTTCCATACAGCGGCATTATCCTAACACCGTTCCATACAGCGGCATTATCCTAACACCGTTCCATACAGCGGCATTATCCTAACACCGTTCCATACAGCGGCATTATCCTAACACCGTTCCATACAGCGGCATTATCCTAACACCGTTCCATACAGCGGCATTATCCTAACACCGTTCCATACAGCGGCATTATCCTAACACCGTTCCATACAGCGGCATTATCCTAACACCGTTCCATACAGCGGCATTATCCTAACACCGTTCCATACAGCGGCATTATCCTAACACCGTTCCATACAGCGGCATTATCCTAACACCGTTCCATACAGCGGCATTATCCTAACACCGTTCCATACAGCGGCATTATCCTAACACCGTTCCATACAGCGGCATTATCCTAACACCGTTCCATACAGCGGCATTATCCTAACACCGTTCCATACAGCGGCATTATCCTAACACCGTTCCATACAGCGGCATTATCCTAACACCGTTCCATACAGCGGCATTATCCTAACACCGTTCCATACAGCGGCATTATCCTAACACCGTTCCATACAGCGGCATTATCCTAACACCGTTCCATACAGCGGCATTATCCTAACACCGTTCCATACAGCGGCATTATCCTAACACCGTTCCATACAGCGGCATTATCCTAACACCGTTCCATACAGCGGCATTATCCTAACACCGTTCCATACAGCGGCATTATCCTAACACCGTTCCATACAGCGGCATTATCCTAACACCGTTCCATACAGCGGCATTATCCTAACACCGTTCCATACAGCGGCATTATCCTAACACCGTTCCATACAGCGGCATTATCCTAACACCGTTCCATACAGCGGCATTATCCTAACACCGTTCCATACAGCGGCATTATCCTAACACCGTTCCATACAGCGGCATTATCCTAACACCGTTCCATACAGCGGCATTATCCTAACACCGTTCCATACAGCGGCATTATCCTAACACCGTTCCATACAGCGGCATTATCCTAACACCGTTCCATACAGCGGCATTATCCTAACACCGTTCCATACAGCGGCATTATCCTAACACCGTTCCATACAGCGGCATTATCCTAACACCGTTCCATACAGCGGCATTATCCTAACACCGTTCCATACAGCGGCATTATCCTAACACCGTTCCATACAGCGGCATTATCCTAACACCGTTCCATACAGCGGCATTATCCTAACACCGTTCCATACAGCGGCATTATCCTAACACCGTTCCATACAGCGGCATTATCCTAACACCGTTCCATACAGCGGCATTATCCTAACACCGTTCCATACAGCGGCATTATCCTAACACCGTTCCATACAGCGGCATTATCCTAACACCGTTCCATACAGCGGCATTATCATAACACCGTTCCATACAGCGGCATTATCCTAACACCGTTCCATACAGCGGCATTATCCTAACACCGTTCCATACAGCGGCATTATCCTAACACCGTTCCATACAGCGGCATTATCCTAACACCGTTCCATACAGCGGCATTATCCTAACACCGTTCCATACAGCGGCATTATCCTAACACCGTTCCATACAGCGGCATTATCCTAACACCGTTCCATACAGCGGCATTATCCTAACACCGTTCCATACAGCGGCATTATCCTAACACCGTTCCATACAGCGGCATTATCCTAACACCGTTCCATACAGCGGCATTATCCTAACACCGTTCCATACAGCGGCATTATCCTAACACCGTTCCATACAGCGGCATTATCCTAACACCGTTCCATACAGCGGCATTATCCTAACACCGTTCCATACAGCGGCATTATCCTAACACCGTTCCATACAGCGGCATTATCCTAACACCGTTCCATACAGCGGCACTATCCTAACACCGTTCCATACAGCGGCACTATCCTAACACCGTTCCATACAGCGGCATTATCCTAACACCGTTCCATACAGCGGCATTATCCTAACACCGTTCCATACAGCGGCATTATCCTAACACCGTTCCATACAGCGGCATTATCCTAACACCGTTCCATACAGCGGCATTATCCTAACACCGTTCCATACAGCGGCATTATCCTAACACCGTTCCATACAGCGGCATTATCCTAACACCGTTCCATACAGCGGCATTATCCTAACACCGTTCCATACAGCGGCATTATCCTAACACCGTTCCATACAGCGGCATTATCCTAACACCGTTCCATACAGCGGCATTATCCTAACACCGTTCCATACAGCGGCATTATCCTAACACCGTTCCATACAGCGGCATTATCCTAACACCGTTCCATACAGCGGCATTATCCTAACACCGTTCCATACAGCGGCATTATCCTAACACCGTTCCATACAGCGGCATTATCCTAACACCGTTCCATACAGCGGCATTATCCTAACACCGTTCCATACAGCGGCATTATCCTAACACCGTTCCATACAGCGGCATTATCCTAACACCGTTCCATACAGCGGCATTATCCTAACACCGTTCCATACAGCGGCATTATCCTAACACCGTTCCATACAGCGGCATTATCCTAACACCGTTCCATACAGCGGCATTATCCTAACACCGTTCCATACAGCGGCATTATCCTAACACCGTTCCATACAGCGGCATTATCCTAACACCGTTCCATACAGCGGCATTATCCTAACACCGTTCCATACAGCGGCATTATCCTAACACCGTTCCATACAGCGGCATTATCCTAACACCGTTCCATACAGCGGCATTATCCTAACACCGTTCCATACAGCGGCATTATCCTAACACCGTTCCATACAGCGGCATTATCCTAACACCGTTCCATACAGCGGCATTATCCTAACACCGTTCCATACAGCGGCATTATCCTAACACCGTTCCATACAGCGGCATTATCCTAACACCGTTCCATACAGCGGCATTATCCTAACACCGTTCCATACAGCGGCATTATCCTAACACCGTTCCATACAGCGGCATTATCCTAACACCGTTCCATACAGCGGCATTATCCTAACACCGTTCCATACAGCGGCACTATCCTAACACCGTTCCATACAGCGGCATTATCCTAACACCGTTCCATACAGCGGCACTATCCTAACACCGTTCCATACAGCGGCATTATCCTAACACCGTTCCATACAGCGGCATTATCCTAACACCGTTCCATACAGCGGCATTACCCTAACACCGTTCCATACAGCGGCATTATCCTAACACCGTTCCATACAGCGGCATTATCCTAACACCGTTCCATACAGCGGCATTATCCTAACACCGTTCCATACAGCGGCATTATCCTAACACCGTTCCATACAGCGGCATTATCCTAACACCGTTCCATACAGCGGCATTATCCTAACACCGTTCCATACAGCGGCATTATCCTAACACCGTTACATACAGCGGCATTATCCTAACACCGTTCCATACAGCGGCATTATCCTAACACCGTTCCATACAGCGGCATTATCCTAACACCGTTCCATACAGCGGCATTATCCTAACACCGTTCCATACAGCGGCATTATCCTAACACCGTTCCATACAGCGGCATTATCCTAACACCGTTCCATACAGCGGCATTATCCTAACACCGTTCCATACAGCGGCATTATCCTAACACCGTTCCATACAGCGGCATTATCCTAACACCGTTCCATACAGCGGCATTATCCTAACACCGTTCCATACAGCGGCATTATCCTAACACCGTTCCATACAGCGGCATTATCCTAACACCGTTGCATACAGCGGCATTATCCTAACACTGTAGCATACAGCGGCATTATCCTAACACCGTTACATACAGCGGCATTATCCTAACACCGTTACATACAGCGGCATTATCCTAACACCGTTACATACAGCGGCATTATCCTAACACCGTTACATACAGCGGCATTATCCTAACACCGTTACATACAGCGGCATTATCCTAACACCGTTACATACAGCGGCATTATCCTAACACCGTAGCATACAGCGGCATTATCCTAACACCGTAGCATACAGCGGCATTATCATAACACCGTAGCATACAGCGGCATTATCCTAACACCGTAGCATACAGCGGCATTATCATAACACCGTTACATACAGCGGCATTATCCTAACACCGTTACATACAGCGGCATTATCCTAACACAGTAGCATACAGCGGCATTATCCTAACACCGTAGCATACAGCGGCATTATCATAACACCGTAGCATACAGCAGCATTAGCATAAAACCATTACATACAGCAGCATTAGCATAACACCGTTACATACAGCAGCATTAGCATAAAACCATTACATACAGCATTATCATAACACCGTTACATACAGCATTATCATAACACCGTTACATACAGCATTATCATAACACCGTTAGATACAGCAGCATTATCATAACACCATTACATACAGCAGCACCCGCATAACACCGTTACATACAGCGGCATTATCCTAACACCGTTACATACAGCGGCATTATCCTAACACCGTTACATACAGCGGCATTATCCTAACACCGTAGCATACAGCGGCATTATCATAACACCGTAGCATACAGCAGCATTATCATAACACTGTTACATACAGCATTATCATAACACCGTTACATACAGCATTATCATAACACCGTTACATACAGCAGCATTATCATAACACCGTTACATACAGCAGCATTATCATAACACCATTACATACAGCAGCACCCGCATAACACCGTTACATACAGCAGCACCCCCATAACACCGTTACATACAGCAGCATTATCATAACACTGTTACATACAGCAGCATTATTATAACACCATTACATACAGCAGCATTATTATAACACCATTACATACAGCAGCATTATCATAACACCGTTACATACAGCAGCATTATTATAACACCATTACATACAGCAGCATTATCATAACACCATTACATACAGCAGCATTATCATAAAACCATTACATACAGCATTATCATAACACCGTTACATAGCATTATCATAACACCGTTACATACAGCATTATCATAACACCGTTACATACAGCATTATCATAACACCGTTACATACAGCAGCACCCCCATAACACCGTTACATACAGCAGCATTATCATAACACCATTACATACAGCAGCACCAGCATAACACCGTTACATACAGCGGCATTATCCTAACACTGTTACATACAGCGGCATTATCCTAACACCGTTACATACAGCGGCATTATCCTAACACCGTTACATACAGCGGCATTAGCATAACACCATTACATACAGCAGCATTATTATAACACCATTACATACAGCAGCATTATCATAACACCGTTACATACAGCAGCATTAGCATAAAACCATTACATACAGCATTATCATAACACCGTTACATACAGCATTATCATAACACCGTTACATACAGCAGCATTATCATAACACCATTACATACAGCAGCACCCGCATAACACCGTTACATACAGCAGCACCCCCATAACACCGTTACATACAGCAGCATTATCATAACACTGTTACATACAGCAGCATTATTATAACACCGTTACATACAGCAGCATTATTATAACACCGTTACATACAGCAGCATTATCATAACACCGTTACATACAGCAGCATTATTATAACACCATTACATACAGCAGCATTATCATAACACCATTACATACAGCAGCATTATCATAAAACCATTACATACAGCATTATCATAACACCGTTACATACAGCATTATCATAACACCGTTACATACAGCAGCACCCGCATAACACCGTTACATACAGCAGCATTATCATAACACCATTACATACAGCAGCACCAGCATAACACCGTTACATACAGCGGCATTATCCTAACACTGTTACATACAGCGGCATTATCCTAACACCGTTACATACAGCGGCATTATCCTAACACTGTTACATACAGCGGCATTAGCATAACACCATTACATACAGCAGCATTATTATAACACCATTACATACAGCAGCATTATCATAACACCGTTACATACAGCAGCATTATTATAACACCATTACATACAGCAGCATTATCATAACACTATTACATACAGCAGCATTATCATAAAACCATTACATACAGCATTATCATAACACCGTTACATACAGCATTATCAGAACACCGTTACATACAGCATTATCAGAACACCGTTACATACAGCATTATCAGAACACCGTTACATACAGCAGCATTATCATAACACCATTACATACAGCAGCACCAGCATAACACCGTTACATACAGCGGCATTATCCTAATACTGTTACATACAGCGGCATTATCCTAACACCGTTACATACAGCGGCATTATCCTAACACCGTTACATACAGCGGCATTAGCATAACACTGTTACATACAGCGGCATTATCATAAAACCATTACATACAGCATTATCATAACACCGTTACATACAGCATTATCATAACACCGTTACATACAGCATTATCATAACACCGTTACATACAGCAGCATTATCATAACACCATTACATACAGCAGCACCCCCATAACACCGTTACATACAGCAGCATTATCATAACACCGTTACATACAGCAGCATTATTATAACACCATTTCATACAGCAGCATTATCATAACACCGTTACATACAGCAGCATTATTATAACACCATTACATACAGCAGCATTATCATAACACCGTTACATACAGCAGCATTATTATAACACCGTTACATACAGCAGCACCCGCATAACACTGTTACATACAGCAGCACCCGCATAACACTGTTACATACAGCAGCACCCCCATAACACCGTTTCATACAGCAGCACCCGCATAACACCGTTACATACAGCAGCACCCGCATAACACCGTTACATACAGCACCACCCGCATAACACCGTTACATACAGCAGCACCCGCATAACACCATTACATACAGCAGCATTATTATAACACCATTACATACAGCAGCATTATTATAACACCATTACATACAGCAGCATTATTATAACACCATTACATACAGCAGCATTATCATAACACCGTTACATACAGCAGCATTAGCATAAAACCGTTACATACAAATCTTGCTGAAGCATCACAGCTTTGATACTATCGCCTAGATTTAGAGTTTTGCGTTAGAAGGGGTGCGTTAGCTACGCGTGTCTTTTTTCCCCCGCACCTTTTAAACAACGCTGGTATTTAGAGTTCTCTGAAGGGCTGCGCTAGGCTCCAAAAAGGGAGCGTACAGGCATATTTACCGCCACTGCAACTCTAAATACCAGCGTTGCTTACGGACGCGGCCAGCTTCAAAAACGTGCTCGTGCACAATTTCCCCATAGGAAACAATGGGGCAGTTTGAGCTGAAAAAAAACCTAACACCTGCAAAAAAGCAGCGTTCAGCTCCTAACGCAGCCCCATTGTTTCCTATGGGGAAACACTTCCTAAGTCTGCACCTAACACCCTAACATGTACCCCGAGTCTAAACACCCCTAACCCTACACTTATTAACCTCTAATCTGCCACCCCCGCTATCGCTGATCCCTGCATTTTATTATTAACCCCTAATCTGCCACTCCGGACACCGCCACAACCTACATTATACCTATGTACCCCTAATCTGCTGCCCCTAACATCGCCGACCCCTATATTATATTTATTACCCCCTAATCTGCCCCCCCCCCACGTCGCCGCTACCTTACCTACACTTCTTAACCCCTAATCTGCCGACCGAACCTCGCCGCCACTATAATAAATGTATTAACCCCTAAACCGCCTCACTCCCGCCTCAAAAAACCCTATAATAAATTTTATTAACCCCTAATCTGCCCTCCCTAACATCGCCGACACCTAACTTCAAGTATTAACCCCTAATCTGCCAACCGGACCTCGACGCTACTCTAATGTATTAACCCCTAAAGCTAAGTCTAACCCTAACACCCCCCTAAGTTAAATTTAATTTATTTTGTTAGATAAAAATCTCTTATTAAATAAATTAATCCTATTTAAAGCTAAATACTTACCTGTAAAATAAACCCCAATATAGCTACAATATAAATAATAATTATATTGTAGCTATTTTAGGATTTATATTTATTTTACAGGCAACTTTGTATTTATTTTAACTAGGTACAATAGCTATTAAATAGTTAATAACTATTTAATAGCTACCTAGTTAAAATAATTACAAAATTACCTGTAAAATAAATCCTAACCTAAGTTACAATTAAACCTAACACTACACTATCAATAAATTAATTAACTAAACTATCTACAATTAAATCAACTAAACTAAATTACAAAAAAGAAAAAAAAGATTACAAGAATTTTAAACTAATTACACCTACTCTAAGCCCCCTAAAAAAATAAAAAAGCCCCCCAAAATTAAAAAATGCCCTACCCTATTCTAAAATAAAAAGTAAACAGCTCTTTTAAATTAACAGCCCTTAAAAAGGCCTTTTGCGGGGCATACCCCAAAGAAAAACATAATTTATGTAAGAACTTACCTGATAAATTCATTTCTTTCATATTAGCAAGAGTCCATGAGCTAGTGACGTATGGGATATACATTCCTACCAGGAGGGGCAAAGTTTCCCAAACCTCAAAATGCCTATAAATACACCCCTCACCACACCCACAAATCAGTTTAACGTATAGCCAAGAAGTGGGGTGATAAGAAAAAAGTGCGAAAGCATAAAAAATAAGGAATTGGAATAATTGTGCTTTATACAAAAAAATCATAACCACCACAAAAAAGGGTGGGCCTCATGGACTCTTGCTAATATGAAAGAAATGAATTTATCAGTTAAGTTCTTACATAAATTATGTTTTCTTTCATGTAATTAGCAAGAGTCCATGAGCTAGTGACGTATGGGATAATGACTACCCAAGATGTGGATCTTCCACGCAAGAGTCACTAGAGAGGGAGGGATAAATGAAAAAAATCCACACCCAAAATAAAGTTTAAATCTTATAATGAAAAAAAAATGAAATTATAAGCAGAAGAATCAAACTGAAACAGCTGCCTGAAGTACTTTTCTACCAAAAACTGCTTCAGAAGAAGAAAACACATCAAAATGGTAGAATTTAGTAAAAGTATGCAAAGAAGACCAAGTGGCTGCTTTGCAAATCTGATCAACTGAAGCTTCATTCCTATACGCCCAGGAAGTAGAAACTGACCTAGTAGAATGAGCTGTAATCCTTTGAGGCGGAGTTTTACCCGACTCGACATAGGCATGATGAAACAAAGATTTTAACCAAGATGCCAAAGAAATGGCAGAAGCCTTCTGACCTTTCCTAGAACCGGAAAAGATAACAAATAGACTAGAAGTCTTTCGGAAATCCTTAGTAGCTTCAACATAATATTTCAAAGCTCTAACTACATCCAAAGAATGCAACGACTTTCCCTTAGAATTCTTAGGATTAGGACACAATGAAGGAACCACAATTTCTCTACTAATGTTGTTAGAATTCACAACCTTAGGTAAAAATTTAAAAGAAGTTCGCAACACCGCCTTATCCTGATGAAAAATCAGAAAAGGAGACTCACAAGAAAGAGCAGATAATTCAGAAACTCTTCTAGCAGAAGAGATGGCAAAAAGAAACAAAACTTTCCAAGAAAGTAATTTAATGTCCAGCGAATGCATAGGTTCAAACGGAGGAGCTTGAAGAGCCCCCAGAACCAAATTCAAACTCCAAGGAGGAGAGATTGACTTAATAACAGGTTTTATACGAGCCAAAGCTTGTACAAAACAATGAATATAAGGAAGACTAGCAATCTTTCTGTGAAAAAGAACAGAAAGAGCAGAGATTTGACCTTTCAAGGAACTTGCAGACAAACCTTATCCAAACCATCCTGAAGAAACTGTAAAATTCTAGGAATTCTAAAAGAATGCCAAGAAAAATTAAGAGAAAAACACCAAGAAATGTAAATCTTCCAGACTCGATAATATATCTTCCTAGATACAGTTTTACGAGCCTGTAACATAGTATTAATCACAGAGTCAGAGAAACCTCTATGACTGATAATCAAGCGTTCAATCTCCATACCTTTAAATTTAAGGATTTGAGAACCTGATGGAAAAAAGGACCTTGCGATAGAAGGTCTGGTCTTAACGGAAGAGTCCACGGTTGGCAAGTGGCCATCCGGACAAGATCCGCATACCAAAACCTGTGAGGCCATGCTGGAGCCACCAGCAGAATAAACGAACGCTCCTTTAGAATCTTGGAAAAAGAACTATAGGCGGAAAGATATAAGCAGGATGATACTTCCAAGGAAGTGACAATGCATCCACTGCTTCCGCCTGAGGATCCCTGGATCTGGACAAATACCTGGGAAGCTTCTTGTTTAGATGAGAAGCCATTAGATCTATTTCTGGAAGTCCCCATATTTGAACAATCTGAAGAAATACCTCTGGGTGAAGAAACCATTCGCCCGGATGTAGCGTTTGGCGACTGAGATAATCCGCTTCCCTATTGTCTATACCTGGGATATGAACCGCAGAAATTAGACAGGAGCTGGATTCCGCCCATACAAGTATTCGAGAGACTTCTTTCATAGCCAGAGGACTGTGAGTTCCTCCTTGATGATTGACATATGCCACGGTTGTGAAGAGGCCACGACTGAAAATTGCACGGAGTTCCAAAATGTTGATTGGTAATATCACCTCCTAAGATTCCCAAACCCCTTGTGCTGTCAGAAACCCCCATACAGCTCCCCAACCTGTCAGACTTGCATCTGTTGAGATCACAGTCTAGGTTGGAAGAACAAAAGAAGCCCCCTGAACTAAACGATGGTGGTCTGTCCACCACGTCAGAGAGTGTCGAACAATCGGTTTTAAAGATATTAATTGAGATATCTTTGTATAATCCCTGCACCACTGGTTCAGCATACAGAGCTGAAGAGGTCGCATGTGAAAACGAGCAAAGGGGATCGCGTCCAATGCAGCAGTCATAAGACCTAGAATTTCCATGCATAAGGCTACCGAAGGGAAAGATTGAGACTGAAGGTTTCGATAAGCTGAAACCAATTTCAGACGCCTCTTGTCCGTCAGAGACAGAATCAAGAACACTGAATCTATCAGGAAACCTAAAAAGGTTACCCTTGTCTGCGGAATCAAACGAACTTTTTGGTAAATTGATCCTCCAACCATGTTCTTGAAGAAACAACACTTCTAAAAGACTGGAAAGGTTCTTTCTAGTGAAAATGAGCAAAGGGAATTGAATCCAATGCTGTGGCCATAAGACCTAAAACTTCTATGCATATATAGCAACTGAAAGAAATAATAGAGACTAAAGGTACCGATAGACGGAACCCAATAACATTATCCATTGTCTGATAGAGACAAAGACAGTGACACAAACTATCTGGAAACCTAAAAAAGGTGACCCTTGTGTGAGGAATCAAGAGCTTTTGAAAAAAAGATCCTCTAACTATGTCCTGAAGAGCAAATGAATCATATGAGATTCCGCATCCTCAGAAAATAATCTGAATGAAAACAGAAAAATGAAAATATGCATTTATTGTATCTAATGAAAACAAATAATGCTATCAATGACCATAAAAAGGCAAAATAGTTTGAATAAAACTCCAAAACCCGGTTCCTCAAAAAGAACTGGAAGAAATACCCCAGAAGATTCCAGGTCTGAGCAGCGCTTGAACCCCATGGGTGCCCAGCCATGCTTCAACAGTACCCAAAATATATAGGACAGAAACACATTTAAAGAAAGTGTTCGCCTTACTGGAATAAAATCAAAGAAATGTGGACAAAATAAATTTCAAAGAAGCCTTAACCTGCCCCTTACCAGCCAAGTTGGAATACGGCACGTACATCGCAAAATTAGGGAGCTGATTTCGAACTCCAATTATAGACATGTTACTTGGGAAAGAACTCAGGAATTCGTTCCTTAATAAGAACAACCAAACCAGTATAAGCTTAAAGTTTTAGTCTTAGAACTCAATCTTGAAGCCCAGAGTAACAGTTAAGAATTGAATCCAATTATAAAACAAATAATTGATTATCTTAGAACAAAAGAAATATGGATTTTTTTTTTTTTTTTTTAAATCACAAAATTCTTCTAGCTAAAAAAGCTAAAGACATAGATTAACCCTCATTTGCGAAAATATTCAATAAAATGAAGACACAAATGAAATTATTAGCATGATAGTCCAGTTTGAAGGACCAGCCAATACAGTGGACTTGCATAATCAATAAATGCAAAACAACAAGACAAATGCAACAGCACCTAGTCTTGTAAATGTTGTCCCTTTAACAATGCTAAAATAAATCATAATCTGATATTTGATCTTAAAGTAAACAGAGAAAATGAAGCAATTGCAATATCCAAATAAATCACAGGACCAAGAAAAGTACCTGAAACTAAATAATTTTCCATAAATAAGATACAACTATCTAAAGGAAAATAAATACTATTTTGCTATAGAAACAATAGCATAATTAGTAGAATTAGAGATAGCCCCAATAAATTGGAGAACCCTCCAAATTGAGTTTAACTGCTGGCAAAGAATATAGTTTAAAACCTTTGAAGAAGGAATAAAAGAAAATTCTCAGCCTATTCCATTCCCTAGTATAGGGAATTGGAAAGAAAACCTCTGAAAACACAGAAGAAATAAATAGGCAGAAATAATGTCAGCTAGTCTTAAAGAACTAGTTACCTTAATATCCAAAATAATCAACACCTTTTCAACAAAGAACAAATGTACTTTAATAATAGAAAAATAATAAAAAAGTAGATTTGTTAGTGTCAATATCTGATGAAGAAAATTTCTGAAAGAGAAAAAAACATCATCAGAGAAGGATAAATCAGTATGTTGTTGGTCATTTGAAACTTCAATAATTAAAAAAGAAGTGAAAAAGACCTAAAAATTTTATTAGAAGGCACGAAGTCAGACAAAGCCTTTAACATAGAATCAGAAAAATATTTCTTATAAATCTTCTAAATATTTCTTGTAAGAAAGGAAATATATAAAGCATAAATACTAATGGATTCCGCATGTAAAAGTATAACATAATAACTTATTACAAACCATATCTAAAGATAAACATTTTATAACATTTAAAATAAATGAACTTAGCTTTGGTAGAACTGAAACTCAGTTAAGCGTTTTTCCAGAAGTGGCTTCTGATTCAGAGTCAATCTGAGACATCTTGCAATATGTAATAGAAAAAACAACATATAAAGCAAAATTGATCAAATTCCTTAAATGACAGTTTCAGGAATGGGAAAAAAATGCCAATGAACAAGCTTCTAGCAACCAGAAGCAATAAATAATGAGACTTAAATATTGTGGAGACAACAATGACGCTCGAATTTTTTAGCGCCAAAAAAGCCGCCCACATTATTTGGCGCCGGTAACGCCGACATTTTTTGGCGCAAAACGTCAAAAAAATGACGCAACTTCCGGCGACACGTATGACGCCGGAAATGACAAGAAAATTTTTGCGCCAAGAAAGTCCGCGCCAAGAATGACGCAATAAAATTAAGCATTTTCAGCCCCCGCGAGCCTAACAGCCCACAGGAAAAAAAGTCAAATTTTAAGGTAAGAAAAAATTGAATTATTCATATACATTATCCCAAATATGAAACAAGGAACGTTGAACATCCTGAATCAAGGCAAATAAATGTTTAAACACATATATTTAGAACTTTATATAAAAGTGCCCAACCATAGCTTAGAGTGTCACAGAAAATAAGACTTACTTACCCCAGGACACTCATCTACATGTAGTAGAAAGCCAAACCAGTACTGAAACGAGAATCAGTAGAGGTAATGGTATATATAAGAGTATATCGTCGATCTGAAAAGGGAGGTAAGAAATGAATCTCTACGACCGATAACAGAGAACCTATGAAATAGACCCCGTAGAAGGAGATCATTGAATTCAAATAGGCAATACTCTCTTCACATCCCTCTGACATTCACTGCAGACTGAGAGGAAAACCGGGCTCCAACCTGCTGCGGAGCGCATATCAACGTAGAATCTAGCACAAACTTACTTCACCACCTCCACAGGAGGCAAAGTTTGTAAAAACTGATTTGTGGGTGTGGTGAGGGGTGTATTTATAGGCATTTTGAGGTTTGGGAAACTTTGCCCCTCCTGGTAGGAATGTATATCCCATACGTCACTAGCTCATGGACTCTTGCTAATTACATGAAAGAAACGGCTCTTTTGCATTTAAATAAACATACAATACCCCCCCCCAACATTACAACCCACCACCCACATACCCCAAATCTAACCCAAACCCCCCTTAAATAAACCTAACACTAAGCCCCTGAAGATCTCCCTACATTGTCTTCACCACGCCAGGTATCACCGATCCGTCCAGAAGAGGGTCCGAAGTCTTCATCCTATCCGGCAAAAAGAGGTCCAGAAGAGGCTCCAAAGTCGCCATCCTATCCGGCAAGAAGAGGACATCCGGACCGGTAGACATGTTCATCCAGGCGGCGTCTTCTATCTTCATCCTTCTGGCGCGGAGCGGGACCATCTTGAAGCAGCCGACGCGGATCCATCCTCTTCTTCCGGCGACTCCCAACGAATGAAGGTTCCTTTAAGGGACGTCATCCAAGATGGCGTCCCTCGAATTCCGATTGGCAGATAGGATTCCATCAGCCAATCGGAATTAAGGTAGGAAAAATCTGATTGGCTGATCCAATCAGATTGAGCTTGCATTCTATTGGCTGATCTAACAGCCAATAGAATGCGAGCTCAATCTGATTGGATCAGCCAATCGGATTGAACTTGAATCTGATTGGCTGATTCAATCAGCCAATCAGATTTTTTCCTACCTAAATTCCGATTGGATGATAGAATCCTATCAGCCAATCGGAATTCGAGGGACGCCGTCTTGGATGATGTCCCTTAAAGGAACCTTCATTCGTCGGGAGTTGCCGGAAGAAGAGGATGGATCCGCGTCGGCTGCTTCAAGATGGTCCCGCTCCGCGCCGGAAGGATGAAGATAGAAGACGCCGCCTGGATGAACATGTCTACCGGTCCGGATGTCCTCTTCTTGCTGGATAGGATGAAGACTTCGGACCCTCTTCTGGACGGATTGGTGATACCCGGCGTGGTGAAGATAAGGTAGGGAGATCTTCAGGGGCTTAGTGTTAAGTTTTTTAAGGGGGGTTGGGTTAGATTAGGGGTATGTGGGTGGTGGGTTGTAATGTTGGGGGGGTATTGTATGTTTATTTAAATGCAAAACAGCCGTTTCTTTGGGGCATGCCCCGCAAAAGGCCCTTTTAAGGGCTGGTAAGGTAAAAGAGCTGTTTACTTTTAATTTTAGAATAGGGTAGGGAATTTTTTTATTTTGGGGGGCTTTGTTATTTTTTTAGGGGGCTTAGAGTAGGTGTAATTAGTTTAAAATTCTTGTAATCTTTTTTTATTTTTTGTAATTTAGTTTAGTTGATTTAATTGTAGATAATTGTAGATAGTTTAGTTAATTTAATGATAGTGTAGTGTTAGGTTTAATTGTAACTTAGGTTAGGATTTATTTTAACTATTAAATAGTTATTAACTATTTAATAGCTATTGTACCTGGTTAAAATAAATACAAAGTTGCCTGTAAAATAAATAGAAATCCTAAAATAGCTACAATATAATTATTCGTTATATTGTAGCTATATTAGGGTTTATTTTACAGGTAAGTATTTAGCTTTAAATAGGATTAATTTATTTAATAAGAGTTAATTTATTTAGTTAGATAAAAATTATATTTAACTTAGGGGAGTGTTAGGGTTAAACTTAGCTTTAGGGGTTAATACATTTATTAGAGTAGCGTCGAGGTCCGGTCGGCAGATTAGGGGTTAATACTATTTATTATAGGGGTTTTGAGGCGGTTTAGGGGTTAATACATTTATTATAGTGGCGGCGAGGTTCGGTCGGCAGATTAGGGGTTAAGAAGTGTAGGTAAGGTAGCGGCGACGTGGGGGGGGGGGCAGATTAGGGGGTAATAAATATAATATAGGGGTCGGCGATGTTAGGGGCAGCAGATTAGGGGTACATAGGTATAATGTAGGTTGTGGCGGTGTCCGGAGTGGCAGATTAGGGGTTAATAATAAAATGCAGGGATCAGCGATAGCGGGGGTGGCAGATTAGAGGTTAATAAGTGTAGGGTTAGGGGTGTTTAGACTCGGGGTACATGTTAGGGTGTTAGGTGCAGACTTAGGAAGTGTTTCCCCATAGGAAACAATGGGGCTGCGTTAGGAGCTGAACGCTGCTTTTTTGCAGGTGTTAGGTTTTTTTTCAGCTCAAACTGCCCCATTGTTTCCTATGGGGAAATTGTGCACGAGCACGTTTTTGAAGCTGGCCGCGTCCGTAAGCAACGCTGGTATTTAGAGTTGCAGTGGCGGTAAATATGCCTGTACGTAATAAGTGTAGGTAGGTAGCGGCGACGTTGGGGGGGGGGGGGACAGATTAGGGGGTAATAAATATAATATAGGGGTCGGCGATGTTAGGGGCAGAAGATTAGGGGTACACAGGGATAACGTAGGTGGCGGCGGTGTGCGTTCGGCAGATTAGGGGTTAAAAATTTTTATTAGTGGCGGCGATGTGGGGGGACCTCGGTTTAGCGTTACATAGGTAGTTTATGGGTGTTAGTGCACTTTAGAGCACAGTAGTTAAGAGCTATATAAACCGGCGTTAGCCCAGAAAGCTCTTAACTCCTGACTTTTTTCTGCGGCTGGAGTCTTGTCGTTAGAGTTCTAACGCTCACTTCAGCCAAGACTCTAAATACCAGCGTTAGAAAGATCCCATTGAAAAGATAGGATACGCAATGGACGTAAGGGGATCTGCGGTATGGAAAAGTCACGGCTGGAAAGTGAGCGTTGGACCCTTTCCTGACTGACTCTAAATACCAGCGGGCGGCCAAAACCAGCGTTAGGACCCCCTAACGCTGGTTTGGACGGCTAACGCAGAACTCTAAATCTAGGCGTTTGTATATTCAGGACGGATTGTCTCTGGATATTTGTTATGGAGCTGTAATTCATAATAAAGATAAATTAAGGGGGGGGAGTGGCAAGTCTGAGAACAGACTCCGATGTTATGGCGATTGTGCCGTTATAGAAGCACTTGGTGAGAACAGCTAATATGTAAAGGCTTCATTAGAATGGCTCATCTAGATGGGGAGGATACACGGCTGTTACGGAGGGTTACATAAACTAGTAAGTTACATATTCATTGCATTTTGTGTAAGGACAGAAGATTCCTAAGGCACAAAGCAGACCAGTTCATGCATACCTGCGTATCACAACCTACCTGACAGTGTCATTCCAGTAGAATTTCTTTCTTGGTCCCATTACTCTCTTGCCTGGTTTTTCCTCATCATCTTCTTCAGAAGCATTTCGCTCTTTATCTTCATCAACCTGGTGCCTAAGGAATCATAAGCAGTTCTCAAAAGCAGCAACTACACAACAACCCGACACCTTTCCTCAAACCAGAAACCGAAGTTAAATGGCCTAAAAACAAAGCTAACAATGCAAAATAATTCAGTTCATGGCTCAAAGCAAATCTGTTTACGATTGTCTCTTTAGAAAAGCACATTACTGGGTACTTCGTCACAGCACATCATTTTTCAGTCTGTGTGCTGTACATGGAGATGACGGCAGGTCTGACCCCTACACTATAAAGTAGCTGCTGCTTAGAATGGCAATTTATTTGCCCCTGGATTTGATAAGAGGGCTAAGTAACCCATTTAAAACACAAGATATACAAGTCCTCTTGCAGATGGCAGCCTAAGATAAAGATACAAACTACTACATCTCTCTAAGCTCCCATCTGTCTAAGTGACCATCTTTAAGTGGCAGCACTGAGAATTAGACAAGAATTGCACACAATTTGAGGCAAGCAAAATATTTTAATTTCAAACAGTTTTTTTTTTACTGCACTTAATATTCTGCTATGTTTTCAGGAATGCTTTTCCTTTAAACAGTCTCATGCCTATTCCACAAGCAGGCCCACATGCTCATACCTTACGCTTCTCCACATGCAGTTTTTATAGGCCCCTCTCTACTTTCTGCTCCATACCTTAGCTCTCATGAACTACTTTCAATTTTATAATCTATGTCACTAAACTGCACCACCTCACAGAAATACCCCCACTGCTATAAATCTCATTTTCACCTACTCTTATTTTCCATCTTGCTGCTATTAGCATCAGACGACATCTCTCCAAATCCTGGGCCCACCCTCATTCCCACCATTACCTAATGACGCACTCCTTATAGAAACTTTAATAAAAGCAACACACACAATCTCATCTACATCCAATGCATCCCATACGCACACACTCCTCTCACGTGCACACTATTTTACTCTCACTCTGTCTGCAACAAACTTACAACCATTCATGACCTGTTTATATCAAATGCTTTTACCCTTTTAGCAATTATTGAAACCTGGCTATCTCCTTCTGACACCATTTCCATTGCTGCTCTCACACATGGTGGGCTCCACTTTAGCCATACCCCTAGGCCAGGTGGGAAACATGGCGGCGGTGTTAGGATCCTGCTCTCCCCCTCCTGCACTTATCAATACCTACCTCCAATCCCATCTCTCCTCTTCTCCTCCTTTAAAGTCCAAAGTATTCGCCTGTTCTCCCCCCTCTCCCTCAGAGTGTCAGTCATCTATCGCCCTCCTGGACCGACCTCCCAATTCCTTGACAACTTTGCCGCCTGGCTTCCTCACTTTCTCTCTACAAATATACCAACCCTAATTCTTGGAGACTTCAACATTCCCATTGACAACCCATCTGCCCCTGCTGCCTCTAAACTTCTTTCACTCACATCCTCCTTCGGTCTCTCACAATTCACCCTATTCCCTACCCACCATGATGGACACTCCATTGCCCTGGTATTTAACTACCTCTGTTCTATATCTGACCTCACACGTCACCCTTTTCCCATTTCAGACCATCACCAGGTCACCTATAATAATAATAATGCAACCGCTAAAACCCACTTCTCCATCCCGCCCCCGTAGAAATATACACACTGTGGATCCCCTCCAATTTTCAAAAATCATTCAAGATCTCCTCCCTCACACTTCCACTATAACTTGCCCTGATCTCGCTACAGCCCACTATAACAAAGCTCTCTCCTCAGCACTAGGCACACTTGCCCCTTCCCAGCTGCGCAAAACACCACGCCGTCAGTTACAGCCCTGGCACTCTCAGTAAACACTCTATATGCAAAAATGCTCCCGTACTGCTGAGCGTACCTGAAGAAAAACTCATTCTGAACCTGATTTCATCCACTATAAGTTTATTCATTTATACACTTCTGCCCTTCACTTAGTCAAGCAAACCTACTTTTCTCTCATATCTACTCTTTCCTCAAACCCTAAAGACTCTTCTCCACCATTAACTCTCTCCTCTACCCCCATCTGTCTTTAGTGCTCAAGGCCTGGCAGACTATTATTTTTTTTTTTAACAAAACACATACTATCTGAAGCAACAAGAAAATTTATGTTTACCTGATAAATTTGTTTCTTTTTAGACACGATGAGTCCACAGATTTCATCCTTACTTGTGGGATTTCACCTCCTGGTCAGCAGGAGGAGGCAAAGAGCACCACAGCAGAGCTGCTATATATAGCTCCTCCCTTCCCTCCCACTCCAGTCATTCGACCGAAGTTTGGAAGAGAAAGGAAAAGCCAAGGTGCAGAGGTGTCTGAAGTTTACAAAAATTAATAACCTGTCTCAGAGAACAGGGCGGGCCGTGGACTCATCGTGTCTAAAAAGAAACAAATTTATCAAGTAAGCATAAATTTTCTTTTTTTTTTTAAAGACACGATGAGTCCACAGATTTCATCCTTACTTGTGGGGTACAATACCAAAGCTAGAGTACAGGGATGATAAGGGAGGGACAAGACAGGGAACCTAAACGGAAGGCACCACTGCTTGAAGAACCTTTCTCCCAAAAACAGCCTCAGCCAAGGCAAAAGTATCAAATTTGTAAAATTTAGAAAAAGTAAGAGAGGACCAAGTTGCAGCCTTGCAAATCTGTTCTACAGACGCTTCATTTTTGAATGCCCATAAGGAAGCAACAGCCCTAGTGGAATGAGCCGTAACTCAGTCAGGAGGCTGCTGTCCAGCAGTTTCATATGCAAAACGGAAGATACTCTTCAGCCAAAAAGAAAGAGAAGTAGCCATAGTTTTCTGACCCTTACGTTTTCCAGAGAAAACGACAAACAAAGAAGACGACTGACGAAAGTCTTTAGTCGCTTGTAAATTAAATTTCAGAGCACGGACCACGTCCAAATTGTTCAACAGACTTTCCTTTTGAGGAGGAGGATTAGGACACAAGAAAGAAACAACAATCTCCTGATTAATGTTCCTCTCTGAAACAACCTTAGGAAGGAACCCTAGTTTAGTACGTAAAACTACCTTATCCGAATGAAAAATAAGGTAGGGCGAATTGTATTGCAATGCCGAAAGCTCAGACACTCTTCGAGCTGAAGAAATGACAACAAGAAAAAAAACTTTCCAAGATAACAACTAAATATCTAAGGAATGCATAGGCTCAAACGGAGCCCCTTGAAGAACTTTAAGAAGTAAATTCAGACTCCATGGAGGAGCAATTGGTTAAAACACAGGCCTGATTCTAACCAAAGCCTGACAAAAGGATTGAACATCTGGGACATCCGCCAGACATGTGTGTAACAAAATAGATAAGGCAGAGATCTGACCCTTTAGGGAACTTGCCGATAAACCCTTCTCCAATCATTCTTGGAGAAAGGACAAAATTCTGGGAATCCTAACTCTACTCCATGAGTAGCCCTTGGATTCACACCAATAAAGATATTTACGCCATATCTTATGGTAAATCTTTCTAGTCACAGGTTTACAAGTCTGGATCATGGTCTCTATGACCGAATCAGAAAACCCTCGCTAGGATAGAATTAAGCATTCAATCTCCAAGCAGTCAGCTTCAGAGAAACTAAATTTGGGTGAAGAAAGGGCCCTTGAATGAGGAGGTCCTTCCTCAACGGAAGTCTCCAAGGTGGCAGGGATGACATGTCCACCAGATCTGCATACCAAATCCTGTGAGGCCACACAGGAGCAATGAGGATCACTGATGCCCTCTCCTCTCGCAAACGGAGGAAATAGGTATGCAAGATTGAAGGACCAAGGAACCGCCAGAGCATATATCAGTTCTGCCTGGGGATCCCTGGACCTCGACCGGTATCTCGGAAGTTTGGCATTCTGACAAGATGCCATGAGATCCAACACCGGCCGACCCCATTTGAGAATCAGGTTGGAGAACACTTCCGGATGGAGTTCCCACTCTCCCGGATGAAAACTCTGCCTGCTCAGAAAGTCCGCCTCCCAGTTGTCCACCCCTGGGATATGGATCTCTGACAAATGACAAGAATGGGCCTCCGCCCACCAGATTATCTTGGCTACCTCGGTCATCGCTAAGGAACTCCTCGTTCCTCCTTGATGATTGATGTAGGCCACTGTCGCTATGTTGTCCGTCTGGAATCTGATGAACTGGGCCGAAGCCAACTGAGGCCAGGCCAGAAGAACATTGAAGATCGCTCTCAGTTCCAGGATGTTTACAGGAAGAACAGATTCTGCCGGAGTCCACACTCCCTGAGCTTTTAGAGGACACCAGACAGCCCCCCACCCTAGAAGGCTGGCAATCTGTTGTCACAATCACCCAGGATGGTCTGCGAAAGAAGGTTCCCTGGGATAGATGATCCAGAGACAACCACCATTGAAGTGAATACCTGGTCTCCTGCTCCAGGGTTATTTGAGGAGACAAGCCTGCACAATCTCCATTCCACAGACTGAGCATGTTTAACTGCAGAGGTCTGAGGTGAAACCGAGCAAACGGGATGATGTCCATTGCCGCCACCATCAGTCCGATTACGTCCATGCACTGGGCCACTGAGGGCCGAGGATTGGATTGAAGGGTTCGACAGGTATCTAGAATTTTTGAATAGTTTCCTTCTTGTTTAGAGGAGGAAGAGAAAGAATTTCCCTTGAAATTACGAAAGGAGAGAAAATTACTTTGTCGTTCTTTTTGTTTATTAATCTTATCCTGAGGAAGGAGATGACCCTTACCTCCCGTGATGTCAGAGATAATTTCCTTCAGGCCAGGCCCAAACAAGGTCTTTCCTTTGTAAGGAATAAAAATATCAATAGACAAAAGTGTTCAGAGAATGAATCCCCTGGGTACTCTAAACGTATATATGAGAAACCCAATCTGAGGGGGAATATAGTCCCAATGCAATTCGTATCAAAAAGGGACCACGCAGTCAAAGCAGTTCCATTAATCCACTGTGGGCAATAACGAGCTAAGAGTCTTAGAAAAGTTCCAATAATGTCAGTACACTCCGCTTCAGCCTAGGTGTCACGGGTGGCAAATACAAACAACGGTTTTTGTGTCCTCCATTGTAGGTACTTTGTAGGTAGTGTAGTGTAGGGGGGCGGAGAGCAAGCCCGAAAGCCAGAGTGGATCAGCAAGGTGAGCAGCAAATCAAGAAGCGGTAAACCCAACCGCTATTGAACACAATCAGCAAAAAAATAGATACGCTGACTCAAAGGTAAATGTTGCTGGAAACAAAATAATTTATTAGGAAGTCCAACCATCATTACTTTGCCACTGATGGTTGGACTTCCTAATAAATTATTTTGTTTCCAGCAACATTTACCTTTGAGTCAGCGTATCTATTTTTTTGCTGACTTTGTAAGGAATAGTTAGAAGCTTAGACTTGAATGACACGTCCGCAGACCAAGGCTTTATCTATAAAGCTCTGTGGGCTAGAAAACCCTGAACTTTTAGCTGCTAACTTAGTAATTTGCAGAGAAGCATCTGTAATAAAGGCATTAGCCAACTTCAGAGCTTTAATCCTATCTTGGATCTCCTCTAAAGTGGTTTCAGTTCTGAGAGACTCAGACAGAGAATCAAACCAATAAGCTGCTGCACTAGTGACCGTAGCAATACACGCAGCCGGCTACAATAGCAGACCCTGGTGAACATAAATCTTTTTAAGTAGACCCTCCTATAACTAATGTAGGCAAAGAGAATGATTGGAGTGGGAGGGAAGGGAGGAGCTATATATAGCAGCTCTGCTGTGGTGCTCTTTGCCTCCTCCTGCTGACCAGGAGGTGAAATCCCACAAGGATGAAATCCGTGGACTCATCGTGTCTTTAAAAAGAAATCCCAACACCAACCTGCAAACTTCCAACAGACCCAGTTACTCCCTTTGCCACCCTCTGCATTTTCCATCCAACCACCGAGAATGAAGTTTCTTCACTACTATCTTCCTCACGCCTCACTACCTGCCCGCTCAACCCTTTCCAGTCCCATCTAATACCCCCCCGTCTTCCACCCTCACTCCTGCTCTCACTCACATCTTCAACCAATCTCTCTCTACCGGTTCATTCCCATTATCTTTTAAACACGCAAAAGTCACTCCCATACTCAAAATACCCTCCCTCAACCCAAATTCTCCTGAAAGCAACCGCCCCATATAACTGCTTCCACTAACATCAAAACTAGTTTACATTCGCCTAACCCACTTCCTGTCTACCAACTTCTGGCTTGAATCTCAGCAATCTGGATTCCGCGCCAAACACTCAGAGACTGCCATTACCAAGGTCAACAACTCCTAAAAGTAATGGCCACTACTCCTCACCTTACTTGACCTCTCAGGTTCCTTCGACACAGTTGACCACCCCCTCCTCCTACAGACACTTAGCTTGTTTGGCCTCTGTGACACTGCTCTTTCTTGGATTTGCTCTTATCTTTCTCACAGGTCTTTTTCTGTGTCATTTGCTGTAGGAGACTCCTCTCCAATGCCTCTGTCTGTTGGATACCTCAAGGATCTGTTCTGGTTCGTCTACTCTTCTACATTTATACTTCTTCACTGAGTAAACTTAACAGTTACGGCTTCAAATATCACCTCTATGCTGATGACACCCAGATCTACCTCTCCACCCCTGCTCTCTCTCCCTCTGACTTTTCTCACGTCAGCAACTGTTTATCTGGTATTTCTTCCTGGATGGCCTCTCACCATCTAAAGATTAACATGTCCAAGACTGAGCTTCTTATAATCCCCCCCCCCCAAGCTCTACGCCAACTTCTGACTTTTCTATCTCTGTTGATGGCATCACCATCTCCCCAAGTCCGCTGCCTTGAAGTTACACTTGACTCAAATGAATCCTTTGCCCCCCACATCTAAATTGCTTTCTTCATCCTGCCGCAACCAAGTACGCAATATTTCCAAGATTCACCCTTATCTGAGCTCCAACACCACAAAGCAAATAATCCACTCCCTTGTTATTTCCCGACTTGACAACTACAATTACTTACTTACACTGGCCTTCCTCTTTCCCGCCTCTCCCCCCTTCAATCTATCCTAAATGCCTCTGCCAGGCTAATCCACCTTTCCCGTCGCTCTGTATCTGCTGCACCTCTCTGAGAGTCCCTTCCTTGGCTCCCCATTCACAGCAGAATTAAATTCAAAATTCTCACCCTTTCATACAAAGCTCTCACCAACGCCGCTCCCCACTACCTATCCTCTCTAATAAACAAGTATACTCCAGTCCGCCCACTAAGATCCAACAATGACCTGCTCCTTCCATCCACGACTATCACCTCCTCTCATGCTAGACTGCAGGACTTCAGTCGTGCAGCACCTACCTTCTAGTACACTCTCCCTAGTGCCGTCAGGCTTTCCCCTAATCTTTCTTCCTTTAAATGCTCCCTGAAGACTTTTCTGTTTAGAGAAGCCTACCACCCAACTCAATAATAAATTAATTTCACTTACCTAACATCTCCCTGATCTAACTCTGCATTAACATCTTTCTTAATCTTGCAGTCCTCACCTCCTGCTTCTCAACCTCCTACCTTCTAGATTGCAAGTTCCCACAGGAATAGGGCCCTCAATTCCTCCTGTATGTGTTTGTAAAATGTTGTCCTGTCTCTTACAAGTTTTATAACATTGTATTATCTAAATTTGTACCAATGGACGGCATTGGCGTTTATAAAGTATAATAATAATACTATGAAAGCCAAAGCCATGCACGGCAGGTACACACTTTGCATTCCTGGCCTGGCTGTGTGCTTGACAGTCCTCTTGGTATCGATTCAGCTGGTCAGGCATCACACTGCTAACAGCCAGCTTCAGTCGCTGCAGCGGTTCTCTGAGACGGTCATCCTGTCAGAGGAAAGGCTGAGATTTAACAATCGCACAGATCTAAAGGCCTAACAAACTGACGCAGAACAGGTATAGATCTAATATCCACAGGAAGAAAGACAAGCTGGGTAAGGCACAGAGTTACAGGTATAGATCTGATAGTCACACGAAGACAGACAAGCTGGGTAAGGCACAGAGTTCCAGGTATAGATCTAATAGTCACAAGAAGAAAGGCAAGCTGGGTAAGGCAGTAACAGTTCCAGGTATAGATCTAAGTCACAGGAAGAAAGACAAGCTGGGTAAGGAAGTAACAGTTACAGGTATAGATCTAATAGTCACAGGAAGACAGACAAGCTGGGTAAGGCACAGTTACAGGTATAGATCTAATAGTCACAGGCAGAAAGACACGCTGGGTAAGGCAGTAACAGTTACAGGTATAGATCTAATAGTCACAGGAAGAAAGACAAGCTGGGTAAGGCACAGAGTTACAGGTATAGATCTAATAGTCACAGGAAGAAAGACAAGCTGGGTAAGGCACAGAGTTACAGGTATAGATCTAATAGTCACAGGATGACAGACAAGCTGGGTAAGGCACAGAGTTACAGGTATAGATCTAATAGTCACAGGAAGAAAGACAAGCTGGGTAAGGCAGTAACAGTTACAGGTATAGATCTAATAGTCGCAAGAAGAAAGACAAGCTGGGTAAGGCAGTAACAGTTACAGGTATAGATCTAATAGTCACAGGAAGAAAGACAAGCTGGGTAAGGCAGTAACAGTTACAGGTACAGATCTAATAGTCACAGGAAGAAAGACAAGCTGGGTAAGGCAGTAACAGTTACAGGTATAGATCTAATAGTCACAGGAAGAAAGACAAGTTGGGTAAAGCACAGAGTTGCAGGTATAGATCTAATAGTCACAGGAAGACAGACAAGCTGGGTTAGGCAGTAACAGTTACAGGTATAGATCTAATAGTCACAGGAAGACAGACAAGCTGGGTAAGGCAGTAAGAGTTACAGGTATAGATCTAATAGTCACAGGAAGAAAGACAAGCTGGGTAAGGCAGTAACAGTTACAGATCTAATAGTCACAGGAAGAAAGACAAGCTGGGTAAGGCAGTAACAGCTATAGATCTAATAGTCACAGGAAGAAAGACAAGCTGGGTAAGGCAGTAACAGTTACAGGTATAGATCTAAGTCACAGGAAGAAAGACAAGCTGGGTAAGGCAGTAACAGTTACAGGTATAGATCTAATAGTCACAGGAAGAAAGACAAGCTGGGTAAGGCAGTAACAGTTACAGGTATAGATCTAATAGTCACAGGAAGAAAGACAAGCTGGGTAAGGCAGTAACAGTTATAGGTATAGATCTAATAGTCACAGGAAGAAAGACAAGCTGGGTAAGGCAGTAACAGTTACAGGTATAGATCTAATAGTCACAGGAAGACAGACAAGCTGGGTAAGGCAGTAACAGTTACAGGTATAGATCTAATAGTCACAGGAAGAAAGACAAGCTGGGTAAGGCACAGAGTTACAGGTATAGAGCTAATAGTCACAGGAAGAAAGACAAGATGGGTAAGGCAGTAACAGGTATAGATCTAATAGTCACAGGAAGAAAGACAAGCTGGGTAAGGCAGTAACAGGTATAGATCTAATAGTCACAGGAAGAAAGACAAGCTGGGTAAGGCAGTAACAGGTATAGATCTAATAGTCACAGGAAGAAAGACAAGCTGGGTAAGGCAGTAACAGGTATATATCTAATAGTCACAGGAAGAAAGACAAGCTGGGTAAGGCAGTAACAGGTATATATCTAATAGTCACAGGAAGAGAGACAAGCTGGGTAAGGCACAGAGTTACAGGTATAGATCTAAGTCACAGGAAGAAAGACAAGCTGGGTAAGGCAGTAACAGGTATAGATCTAATAGTCACAGGAAGAAAGACAAGCTGGGTAAGGCAGTAACAGTTACAGGTATAGATCTAATAGTCACAGGATGACAGACAAGCTGGGTAAGGCAGTAACAGTTACAGGTATAGATCTAATAGTCACAGGAAGAAAGACAAGCTGGGTAAGGCACAGAGTTACAGGTATATATCTAATAGTCACAGGAAGAAAGACAAGCTGGGTAAGGCACAGAGTTACAGGTATAGATCTAATAGTCACAGGATGACAGACAAGCTGGGTAAGGCACAGAGTTACAGGTATAGATCTAATAGTCACAGGAAGAAAGACAAGCTGGGTAAGGCAGTAACAGTTACAGGTATAGATCTAATAGTCGCAAGAAGAAAGACAAGCTGGGTAAGGCAGTAACAGGTATAGATCTAATAGTCACAGGAAGAAAGACAAGCTGGGTAAGGCAGTAACAGGTATATATCTAATAGTCACAGGAAGAGAGACAAGCTGGGTAAGGCACAGAGTTACAGGTATAGATCTAAGTCACAGGAAGAAAGACAACCTGGGTAAGGCAGCAACAGTTACAGGTATAGATCTAATAGTCACAGGAAGAAAGACAAGCTGGGTATGGCAGTAACAGGTATAGATCTAATAGTCACAGGAAGAAAGACAAGCTGGGTAAGGCAGTAACAGGTATATATCTAATAGTCACAGGAAGAAAGACAAGCTGGGTAAGGCAGTAACAGGTATAGATCTAATAGTCACAGGAAGAAAGACAAGCTGGGTAAGGCAGTAACATGTATATATCTAATAGTCACAGGAAGAGAGACAAGCTGGGTAAGGCACAGAGTTACAGGTATAGATCTAAGTCACAGGAAGAAAGACAACCTGGGTAAGGCAGCAACAGTTACAGGTATAGATCTAATAGTCACAGGAAGAAAGACAAGCTGGGTATGGCAGTAACAGGTATAGATCTAATAGTCACAGGAAGAAAGACAAGCTGGGTAAGGCAGTAACAGGTATAGATCTAATAGTCACAGGAAGAAAGACAAGCTGGGTAAGGCAGTAACAGGTATAGATCTAATAGTCACAGGAAGAAAGACAAGCTGGGTAAGGCAGTAACAGGTATAGATCTAATAGTCACAGGAAGACAGACAAGCTGGGTAAGGCAGTAACAGGTATAGATCTAAGTCACAGGAAGACAGACAAGCTGGTTAAGGCAGTAACAGTTACAGGTATAGATCTAATAGTCACAGGAAGAAAGACAAGCTGGGTAAGGCACAGAGTTGCAGGTATAGATCTAATAGTCACAGGAAGAAAGACAAGCTGGGTAAGGCAGTAACAGGTATAGATCTAATAGTCACAGGAAGACAGACAAGCTGGGTAAGGCAGTAACAGTTACAGGTATAGATCTAATAGTCACAGGAAGACAGACAAGCTGGGTAAGGCAGTAACAGTTCCAGGTATAGAGCTAATAGTCACAGGAAGAAAGACAAGCTGGGTAAGGCAGTAACAGTTACAGGTATAGATCTAATAGTCACAGGAAGACAGACAAGCTGGGTAAGGCAGTAACAGTTACAGGTATAGATCTAATAGTCACAGGAAGAAAGACAAGTTGGGTAAGGCAGCAACAGTTACAGGTATAGAACTAATAGTCACAGGATGAAAGACAAGCTGGGTAAGGCAGTAACAGTTACAGGTATAGATCTAATAGTCACAGGATGACAGACAAGCTGGGTAAGGCACAGAGTTACAGGTATAACTGATAGTCACAGGAAGACAGACACGCTGGGTAAGGCACAGAGTTACAGGTATAGATCTAATAGTCACAGGAAGAAAGACAAGCTGGGTAAGGCAGTAACAGGTATAGATCTAATAGTCACAGGAAGAAAGACAAGCTGGGTAAGGCAGTAACAGTTACAGGTATAGATCTAATAGTCACAGGAAGAAAGACAAGCTGGGTAAGGCAGTAACAGTTACAGGTATAGATCTAAGTCACAGGAAGAAAGACAAGCTGGGTAAGGCAGTAACAGTTACAGGTATAGATCTAAGTCACAGGAAGAAAGACAAGCTGGGTAAGGCAGTAACAGTTACAGGTATAGATCTAATAGTCACAGGAAGAAAGACAAGCTGGGTAAGGCAGTAACAGTTACAGGTATAGATCTAAGTCACAGGAAGAAAGACAAGCTGGGTAAGGCAGTAACAGGTATAGATCTAAGTCACAGGAAGACAGACAAGCTGGTTAAGGCAGTAACAGTTACAGGTATAGATCTAATAGTCACAGGAAGAAAGACAAGCTGGGTAAGGCACAGAGTTGCAGGTATAGATCTAATAGTCACAGGAAGAAAGACAAGCTGGGTAAGGCAGTAACAGGTATAGATCTAATAGTCACAGGAAGACAGACAAGCTGGGTAAGGCAGTAACAGTTACAGGTATAGATCTAATAGTCACAGGAAGAAAGACAAGCTGGGTAAGGCAGTAACAGTTACAGGTATAGATCTAATAGTCACAGGAAGAAAGACAAGCTGGGTAAGGCACAGAGTTACAGGTATAGATCTAATAGTCACAGGAAGACAGACAAGCTGGGTAAGGCAGTAACAGTTACAGGTATAGATCTAATAGTCACAGGAAGAAAGACAAGCTGGGTAAGGCAGTAACAGTTACAGGTATAGATCTAAGTCACAGGAAGAAAGACAAGCTGGGTAAGGCAGTAACAGGTATAGATCTAAGTCACAGGAAGAAAGACAAGCTGGTTAAGGCAGTAACAGTTACAGGTATAGATCTAATAGTCACAGGAAGAAAGACAAGCTGGGTAAGGCACAGAGTTGCAGGTATAGATCTAATAGTCACAGGAAGAAAGACAAGCTGGGTAAGGCAGTAACAGGTATAGATCTAATAGTCACAGGAAGAAAGACAAGCTGGTTAAGGCAGTAACAGGTATAGATCTAATAGTCACAGGAAGACAGACAAGCTGGGTAAGGCAGCAACAGTTACAGGTATAGATCTAATAGTCACAGGAAGAAAGACAAGCTGGGTAAGGCAGTAACAGTTACAGGTATAGATCTAAGTCACAGGAAGAAAGACAAGCTGGGTAAGGCAGTAACAGGTATAGATCTAAGTCACAGGAAGAAAGACAAGCTGGTTAAGGCAGTAACAGTTACAGGTATAGATCTAATAGTCACAGGAAGAAAGACAAGCTGGGTAAGGCACAGAGTTGCAGGTATAGATCTAATAGTCACAGGAAGACAGACAAGCTGGGTAAGGCAGTAACAGGTATAGATCTAATAGTCACAGGAAGAGAGACAAGCTGGGTAAGGCAGTAACAGTTACAGGTATAGATCTAATAGTCGCAAGAAGAAAGACAAGCTGGGTAAGGCAGTAACAGTTACAGGTATAGATCTAATAGTCGCAAGAAGAAAGACAAGCTGGGTAAGGCAGTAACAGTTACAGGTATAGATCTAATAGTCACAGGAAGAGAGACAAGCTGGGTAAGGCAGTAACAGTTACAGGTATAGATCTAATAGTCACAGGAAGAAAGACAAGCTGGGTAAGGCAGTAACAGTTACAGGTATATATCTAATAGTCACAGGAAGAAAGACAAGCTGGGTAAGGAAGTAACAGTTACAGGTATAGATCTAAGTCACAGGAAGAAAGACAAGTTGGGTAAAGCACAGAGTTACAGGTATAGATCTAATAGTCACAGGAAGAAAGACAAGCTGGGTAAGGCAGTAACAGTTACAGGTATAGATCTAATAGTCACAGGAAGAAAGACAAGTTGGGTAAAGCACAGAGTTACAGGTATAGATCTAATAGTCACAGGAAGAAAGACAAGCTGGGTAAGGCACAGAGTTGCAGGTATAGATCTAATAGTCACAGGAAGAAAGACAAGCTGGGTAAGGCAGTAACAGGTATAGATCTAATAGTCACAGGAAGACAGACAAGCTGGGTTAGGCAGTAACAGTTACAGGTATAGATCTAATAGTCACAGGAAGACAGACAAGCTGGGTAAGGCACAGAGTTACAGGTATAGAGCTAATAGTCACAGGAAGAAAGACAAGCTGGGTAAGGCAGTAACAGTTACAGGTATAGATCTAATAGTCACAGGAAGAAAGACAAGCTGGGTAAGGCAGTAACAGAGTTACAGGTATAGATCTAATAGTCACAGGAAGAAAGACAAGCTGGGTATGGCAGTAACAGGTATAGATCTAATAGTCACAGGAAGAAAGACAAGCTGGGTAAGGCAGTAACAGGTATAGATCTAATAGTCACAGGAAGAAAGACAAGCTGGGTAAGGCAGTAACAGTTAAAGGTATAGATCTAATAGTCACAGAAAGACAAACAAGCTGGGTAAGGCAGTAACAGTTACAGGTATAGATCTAATAGTCACAGGAAGAGAGACAAGCTGGGTAAGGCAGTAACAGTTACAGGTATAGATCTAATAGTCACAGGAAGACAGACAAGCTGGGTAAGGCACAGAGTTACAGGTATAGATCTAATAGTCACAGGAAGACAGACAAGCTGGGTAAGGCAGTAACAGTTACAGGTATAGATCTAATAGTCACAGGAAGACAGACAAGCTGGGTAAGGCAGCAACAGTTACAGGTATAGATCTAATAGTCACAGAAAGACAAACAAGCTGGGTAAGGCAGTAACAGTTACAGGTATAGATCTAATAGTCACAGGAAGAGAGACAAGCTGGGTAAGGCACAGAGTTACAGGTATAGATCTAATAGTCACAGGAAGAGAGACAAGCTGGGTAAGGCACAGAGTTACAGGTATAGATCTAATAGTCACAGGAAGAAAGACAAGCTGGGTAAGGCAGTAACAGGCATAGATCTAATAGTCACAGGAAGAGAGACAAGCTGGGTAAGGCACAGAGTTACAGGTATAGATCTAATAGTCACAGGAAGAGAGACAAGCTGGGTAAGGCACAGAGTTACAGGTATAGATCTAATAGTCACAGGAAGAGAGACAAGCTGGGTAAGGCACAGAGTTACAGGTTAGCAAAGCCAGAACACAGGTATTTTGTAGCAAACAAAAAAAAAAGGAAAGGGTCATGTGTTACCTGGATGTGCAGCTGAAGTTTTTTCAAGCGCTTTACGAGCGTGTCCTTGTTACATGGAACAAAAGCCTCAATATACCCGTATACTCCATTTCTGTTTCCAGGGCTCAATTCCTGCAGCTGCAACTGAATGCTGTCAATTAAAAAAACTAGTATTCAGATTAATGAATATCTGTAGTGTCAGCTGCAACTGAACACACACATCCCAGCCTACACCTACCAAGTTATTCCACATTAGATGTGTCAAAATGTGCAACACATTACTGAAATGAGCAAACATAGCATTTTTTTTTAATTTTATTTTCACAGATATATGTGTGTTGTGCATTTTTCTAATAAAATTCCAAGTGGAACAAACCAAATGCCTCAATAGATTAGTTTCACCAACATGTCTACTTGACATTAGCAAAGTAAAATACATTAATTTAGCTGAATAACAGACAACAAATCCATATAGGCAAAAGTTTTAAACTATATAAAATGCATACACACAAACAAAACAAATAACGTTTGTATCTGTATATTTCTAGACTAACACAGCTACTCACAACTATTGGAAGTGTTAATAAGTGTTACTTACTCCAGCAGAATGTTATTCATTTCTTGAGTGAAGAATTTTTTTCGGCCTTCTACATCAAACGCTTTTGCAGCCTGTGTAAGGAAACGTAAAATGTAATCCAAGAACTGCTTGCGACTACCATAGTGTGTGAGAGAGTGTGAGTGTGTGTGAGTGTGTGTGAGTGCGTGTGAGAGCGAGAGAGAGCGCGAGAGCGATCTCCCAAGAGATCCGCACTCACTGGACTTTTAAGTATAACAATTTTATACAAAAGGGACATTTTGGGGACCATGTTTCCCTTCTTCAGATTAGGTGTTAGACACAGCTGCCTATGTTTATCATCTCCCTTAATTTAAAAACGAACTGTAAACAACCTCAGATTTGTATATAAAATGATTAGTTATACATAGAGAAATAACTTTGCAACATACATTATTTTGCCCCTTTTCATGTAATTTAGATCTGAAAATTTAGTAATTTCTAATTTTCAGAACATGAAACGCAACTACTGACTTATCAAGGCTAACTCTGCTACATACATGTCCCTGTCTATAACTGCAAGTAAATGCATTTTATACTAACTTTATCACAGTGGCAAGTCTTGTTGTATGCAAACTAAAGCTCAGAATGACTCCTCCAAATAAGGCAAATGGTCGATGAATAAATAGCATAAAAAAAACGATGTTAATTTGTTTAAAAACAACTTGGCTGACGTGTTATTGTAGAATACAACAGAAATGTCTTATACGTACGTATTTACTGTCCCTTTAAGTCATTGCAAGCCCTGCAAGACACAGGTTTCCCTGGCAACAGATCTAACCCCTATTGCAGGGCTCGGAAGACTGGGTTTTCGGGAATGTGTGTGATGCGCCCATCTTAGACAGCGGTTTAGCGAGCAGAATATAAATTCACCTTACTAATGTGATTTTACAAGTAAAGTGCTCCAGCAAATGGTTTATATTATGATCATGTAACAAGCTGCAACTGTACAGAACATTGTAGGGTGGCCAGAGCCGCAGCACCCTAAGTGATTAATGAAATTCCACTATATTTTTAGTGATGGTAAATCCTAGAGTTTTTATAAACGCTTAGAATTACTATCAATTTAAGCTTGGCAAAATCTATACACAAAAGAAGTGAATTAAAACAAATCACTATTTGCAAAATATAAACCACTTAAAGGACCAGTCAACACTCCATGATATAAGCATAAATGTGTGCACATAGTTATAAATAATAATTTAGAGCTGTACCTGGTTAAAATGCACCTCATAATCATTGAAAACGATAGTTTTGAAAATCTTTTTGCTTTTCCTGTCCTCCCAGGTCATGTGGGTAATGTTGCCTAATGAAAACTGCATATACGTATATGCAGTTTTCCTTCTCTACGCATGTCCGACCGCAAGTGGCAACGTCACACATGACGTAACCAGCAAGACGGGACCGCGCTTCTTTGGTGAAACACTGCACATCAAAGACCGTGCACTGCTCACCAAGGCAGAAAAGCACCTGCGGCTGCCAAAGAGTAAAAAAAAATATTATAAAGGGAGAGACTGATGCAACGGACATGGAAGGGAAGAGCTCCAGCTTTACTGCTGATACAGCCAAGCTGCTCCCCTTTCTCGCTGTGCTAGATGGTGTGCTTGAATTCATGCACGCATGGGGGGAGTCCTGTGAGCGTGCAGGGGATCACGTGGTCACGCAAGCATGTGTACATAGAAAATAGCATGCAAATTAACACTAACGATTGGCTGGAAACCATTGTCAATAACCAAGGGAAATCCTCCTTTGTTACACAAGCAACTAAGAGATAGTTGCAATAAATATATAAATATATATATATATATATATATATATATATATATATATATATATATATATATATAAATATACACACACACACTACGCCCTGCATATGAGACTTCTGGACAGCAGCCTCCTGAAAAAATTACGGCTTATTCCACTAGGGCGGTTGCTTCCTCATGGGCATTCAAAAATGAAGTGTCTGTAGAACAGATTTGCAAAGCTGCAACTTGGTCCTCTCTTCATACTTTTTCTAAATTTTACAAATTTGATACTTTTGCCTCAGGTGAGGCTGTTTTTGGGAGAAAGGTTCTTCAAGCAGTGGTGCCTTCCGTTTAGATTTCCTGTCTTGTCCCTCCCTTATCATCCGCGTACTCTAGCTTTGGTATTGTATCCCACAAGTAAGGATGAAATCCGTTGACTCATCGTGTCTTTAAAAAAGAAAAGAAAATGTATGCTTACCTTATAATTTTGTTTCTTTTTAGACACGATGAGTCCACGGCCCGCCCTGTTCTCTGAGACAGGTTATTAATTTTTGTAAACTTCAGACACCTCTGCACCTTGGCTTTTTCCTTTCTCTTCCTAACTTTGGTCGAGTGACTGGAGTGGGAGGGAAGGGAGGAGCTATATATAGCAGCTCTGCTGTGGTGCTCTTTGCCTCCTCCTGCTGACCAGGAGGCGTAATCCCACAAGGATGAAATACGTGGACTCATCGTGTCTAAAAAGAAACAAATTTATCAAGTAAGCATACATTTTCTTTTCTTCCTAATTGTAAAGAGTCCACAGCTGCATTCATTACTTTTGGGAAATAGGAACCTGGCCACCAGGAGGAGGCAAAGACAACCCAGCCAAAGGCTTAAATACTCCTCCCACTCCCCTCATCCCCCAATAATTCTTTGCCTTTTGTCCCAGGAGGTTGACAGAAGTGTCAGGTTTGTTTTAGTCTCTTATGGAGGGTAGTACTCTTCGGCATGGGACAGCAGTTTTAAGTAGTCCTATATGCTTCTCAGTGAGGGTCTGGGTGAAACTAAGTTTCTGCCTCCTCCTGGTGGCCAGGTTCTTATTTCCCAAAAGTAATGAATGCAGCTGTGGACTCTTTAACCAAGTTTAATACGTAAAACTACCTTATCCGAATGAAAAATAAGGTAAGGTGAATTATATTGCAATGCCGAAAGCTCAGACACTCTTCGAGCTGAAGAAATGGCAACAAGAAACAAAACCTTCCAAGATAACAACTTAATATCCAAGGAATGCATAGGCTCAAACGGAGCCCCTTGAAGAACTTTGAGAACTAAATTCAGACTCCATGGAGGAGCAATTGGTTTAAACACAGGCCTGATTCTAACCAAAGCCTGACAAAAAGATTGAACATCTGGGACATCTGCCAGACGCTTGTGTAACAAAATAGATAAGGCAGAGATCTGACCCTTTAGGGAACTTGCAGATAAACCCTTCTCCAATCCTTCTTGGAGAAAAGACAAAATCCTGGGAATCCTAACTCTACTCCATGAGTAGCCCTTGGATTCACACCAATAAAGATATTTACACCATATCTTGTGGTAAATCCTTTGTAGTTACAGGTTTACGAGCCTGAATTAAGGTTTCTATGACCGAATCAGAGAAACCCCGCTTGGATAGGATTAAGCGTTCAATCTCCAAGCAGTCAGCTTCAGAGAAGCTAGATTTGGGTGAAGGAAGGGTCCTTGAATGAGAAGGTCCTTCCTCAATGGAAGTTTCCAAGGTGGCAGGGATGACGTGTCCACCAGATCGGCATACCAAATCCTGCGAGGCCACGCAGGAGCGATGAGGATCACTGATGCCTTCTCCTGTTTGATCCAAGCAATAACCCGGGGAAGAAGAGCAAACGGGGGGGAATAGATATGATAGGCTGAAGGACCAAGGAACTGCCAAAGCATCTATCAGTTCCGCCAGGGGGTCCCTGGACCTGAACCCGTATCTCGGGAGCTTGGCATTCTGTTGAGATGCCATGAGATCCAACTCCGGCCGACCCTATTTGAGAATCAGGCTGGAGAATATTTCCGGATGGAGTTCCCACTCTCCCGGATGAAATGAAAAGTCTGCCTGCTCATAAAATCCGCCTCCTAGTTGTCCACCCCTGGGATGTGACAGATGGCAAGAATGGGCCTCCGCCCACCGGATTATCTTGGCTACTTCCGTCATCGCTAAGGAACTCCTCGTTCCCCCCTGATGATTGATGTAAGCCACTGTCGTTATGTTGTCCGACTGGAACCTGATGAACTGGGCCGAAGCCAACTGAAGCCAGGCCCGAAGAGTATTGAAAAATCGCCCTTAGCTCTAGGATGTTGATAGGAAGAAGAGACTCTGCCTGAGTCCATACTCCCTGAGCCTTTAGAGAGCCCCAGACTGCTCCCCATCCTAAAAGGCTTGCGTCCATTGTCACAATCACCCATGAAGGTCTGCAAAAGCATGTCCCCTGGGAAAGATGATCCAGAGAAAACCACCATTGAAGAAAGTCCCTCGTCTCCTGTTCCAGGGTTTTTCGAGGAGACAAATCTGAATAATCCCCATTCCACTGCCTGAGAATGCTTAACTGCAGAGGCCTGAGGTGAAACCGAGCAAACGGTATGATGTCCATTGCCGCCACCATCAATCCGATTACCTCCATGCACTGAGCCACTGATGGCTAAGGAGTGGACTGAAGGGCTCGACATGTAACCAGAATCTTTGATTTTCTGACCTTTGTCAGAAAAATTCTCATGGATATAGAATCAATTAGAGTTCCCAATAAGGTCACCCTTGTTTTTGGGATTAAAGATTTTTTTTTTTTTTCAGATTTACCTTCCACCCGTGAGTTCTCAGGAAGGATAGCACAATGTCGGTATGGGACCTTGCTTGCTGACAAGATGACGCCTGGATAAGAATATCGTCCAGATAAGGCATACCGAAATGCCCCGCGGTCTTAGAACCGCCAGCAGAGACCCAAGAAACTTTGTGAAAATTCTGGGTGCCGTGGCCAGACCAAAAGGAAGAGCCACGAACTGAAAGTGTTCATCCAGAAAGGCAAACCTTAGAAACTTGTGATGATCTCTGTGGATAGGAACATGAAGATATGCGTCCTTTAAATCCACTGTCATAAATTGACCCTCCTGGATCAATCGGAGAATGCAACGAATAGTTTCCATCTTGAATGATGGAACTCTAAGATACTTGTTTAGACACTTGCGGTCTAGGATAGGTCTGAAAGTCCCCTCCTTTTTGGGAACTACAAACAGATTTGAATAAAAACCCTGCCCGTCTTCCTGTACAGGAACGGGACAAATTACTCCCATGGAGGAGAGGTCTCTTATACAATGTAAGAGCGCCTCTCTTTATCTGGTCTGCAGATAATCTTGAAAGAAGAAATCTTCCTCGGGGAGGATACATTTCTGAACTCCAGTTTGTATCCTTGAGATACTCTCTCTATAGCCCAGGGATCCTGAACATCCTGCACCCAAGCCTGAATGAAGAAGGAAAGTTTGCCCCTACCAGATCCGGTCCCGGATCGTGGGCAAACCCTTCATGCTGACTTGGAATCAGCAGCAGGTTTCTTGGATTGTTTACCTTTGTTCCAAGAGTGGTTGGGTCTCCAAGTTGACTTGGATTGCGAATAGTTTCCTTCCTGTTTAGAGGAAGAAGAGAAGGAATTTCCCTTGAAATTTCGAAAGGAACGAAAATTACTCTGTCGTCCTTTCTGCTCGTTTCTTTTATCTTGAGGAAGGAGATGACCCTTACCTCCAGTGATGTCAGAAATAATTTCCTTCAATCCAGGTCCAAACAAGGTCTTTCCCTTGTAAGGAATTGCCAGGAGCTTAGATTTGGATGATACATCCGCAGACCAAGGCTTCAACCATAAAGCCCTGCGGGCTAGGATAGAAAACCCTGAACTTTTAGCCGCCAATTTAGTAATTTGCAGCGAAGCATCTGTTATGAAAGAGTTTGCCAATTTCAGAGCTTTAATGCGATCCTGGATTTCCTCTAAAGAAGTCTCAGTCTTAAGAGATTCCGCAAGAGCATCAAACCAATAAGCTGCCGCACTGGTGACCGTAGCAATGCACGCGGCTGGTTGCAATAGCAGACCCTAGTGAACATAGTTCTTTTTCAGTAGACCCTCCAACTTCTTATCCATGGGGTCCTTGAAGGCACAACTATCCTCAATAGGAATAGTAGTTTGTTTGGCCAAGGTGGAAACAGCCCCCTCCACCTTAGGAACCGTTTGCAAAGTTTCCCTGACGTCGTCAGCTATAGGGAACATTTTCCTGAAAATAGGAGAAGGAGAGAAGGGAATATCTGGTCTCTCCCATTCCTTAAAATAATCTCCGAAGTTCGCTTAGGAACTAGAACAACATCTGAGTAAGAAGGAACTTCGAAGTATCTGTCTAACTAAATCAATTTCTCAGGAACGACCACTACCGTGGAATCCCAGTCGTTTAAAGTCACTAAAACCTCCCTGAGTAACAGGCGGAGGTGTTCTAGTTTAAACCTGAAAGAAACAACTTCTGAATCAGTCAAAGGTAAGGAACTCCCTGAGTCTGAAATTTCACCTTCCAATAGAACCTTCATACCCTCCATCTCAGATCCCTGGGAGGGTACGTCCGAGATTGCCACCATAGCATCAGAAACTTCATTGACCACGTAGTTGTCCTTCCTTTTACGTTTGCCTTGAAGTATAGGAAAGGCAGATAACGCATCAGAAAGTGTAGAAGACATAACTGCAGCTATGTCCTTTAACGTAACTGCAGCAGAAAAGAAGAAGTACAGGGCACTGCTTGAGCGGGCGTTAAAGGTTGGGACGTTTGGGGAGAAAGCTGCGGCATACTCTGCATCTCATCGTTGGACTCCTGAGAAGCATCCGCCTTTGACAATTTTTTATCATGAACATTTTTTTCTTTATAGCTTAGAGCCCTCTCAACACGAGGGACAAAAAGGAACTGGAAGTTCCACATTGGCATCCAAACACATTGCACAAGTAACATTTTGTACATTTTCTAAATCCATGATATAGAACAGGCGAGAAAATGAAATAAATAAAAAAAATTAGAAACTGGCCCTTTAAATATCTAACTCAGAACTCTCTTATTATATGAGAGAAAGAGTGATGCAAAAAGAAGTACCAATGTTAAAACTAATACTGTGCCTTTAAGTAGTAAATGCAACCATTTTACTGTGCTGAGCAAAAACGTTTCACATATAGCAGTTTAAAAACTTTTTGACCCACATTCAGACACCTCTCCGCCTCAACAGCTCTGCTGAGGCGCCTATCTGCCTACCAGTCTCCAGACCGCTTCCAGCAATGTCTCAGGTCAGGCTTCAGAACGCTAACAACCGCTTGCTTTCCTAACCATGCGGTTCTAGCGCAATGCCCAATGTCCTGCAAGACTAAGCAGCAGAAATGTCGCCTTACAAAACTGGAACTCCGGAACGGATGCCGAAACAAACTGCGCAGCGTCTCTAGATAAGTCTAAAGCGTGCGAATAGTAGCCCCGCCCATCGTGGGCGTCAACCTGTACACAGCCCTTACCCGATAATTTAATAAAAAATGACCGATAAAGCCCAGCGTTTTAGCCACAGCCCAGTGCCTGTACATATGCTGTCACTATAGGAAAACCCCTTCCATACATGAAGAGCCTATATTCCCAGGAAAATAAATGTAACAAACGTACAAGTGCAGAGTCCTCTCTGAGTTGTAAATGTGCCCGAGAATAACAAGAACTGCACTTACCTTAAAGCTGTCTGGCAGCAAGACAGCTCCAACAGGTTTAGGAGGTCCTCTCCCTCCCATAGCCCTGTGGAAACAGATAGGACCTGAGTTAGATATTGCTTAGGCCATCATGAGAAGGGCAGCATAACAATATGGGAGGCGCAGTGAGAATTATGTCCCACCAGTTCCCATTGCTCTAAAGCCACCAAAAGTTCTACTGTAGAGACTGATATGGACTATGGCTACACCCCAGGACAAAGCAGCACACTCTGGCACTACTTTAAAAATAATAAATTCTTGATTGAAGTATCTAAAACTAACACCTCACTTTGCCATTTCCTATCACTAACGTAGGCAAAGAGAATGACTGGAGTGGGAGGGAAGGGAGGAGCTATACAACAGCTCTGCTGTGGTGCTCTTTGCCTCCTCATGCTGACCAGGAGGCGTAATCCCACAAGGATGAAATTTATTAAAATTTATTTAGAAAGCCGTTTAAAATTGCATAGTCCATCTAAAGCTTGAATATTTCATTCTGACTTTCCTATTCCTTTAAGGAAAAAATCCTCTGCAATTACTCCTCTGCTTCTCGCATTCCCTGTATAATATCTCTTGTACCTGTCACTTTAAAATCTGGGGTAAAGGTCACTTTATACTAAAAGAACGTAGGAATATTTGAGGGCTGTTTTTATTATTATTAAATAAAAATGGAGTTTCCCAGTTTGTTTAGAAGTATAAACAATGTTTTATTCACAGAATGTTTTATGCCACACGATACTCACCATTCTCAGATCAGCAATACGCTTCTCCAGCTGTGCAGGAAGGCCGTCAGGGAGAGGGGGCACTTGCTTGGGTATTTGCACCTGGGAGACGTTTGGTGACTGCGCAACACTGCCATTCTCACCAAGCTCGGAATTCGCTGGGCTGTCGTTGGATGCAGAATCAAGGAGCTTGTCAAAGTCAAAGTCACCCAGAAGTTCTAGCGCATTCTCTGTCTGCTCCAAGAACTCCCGCTCGCTGCCAAATATAGCGATCACGGGGTCGGTGCCCAGCGTCAGCTCAGATAAGTCATTAGTTGCCGGCACAGAGGCCGGTTTGGGAGGAGCACTGACGACAGGCGTCGCCAGTGGGTTTTGCTTGTCTTCCTTTTTCCGTATAGCATCTTTTTCCTTCTGAAACTTCCTAAGCATGGCGGCCAGCGACAGGGAGTCCTTGTACAACTTCTTCTTTTTCTTGTCCGGCTTGTGAGAATTGAAAGCTACAACCCTTTAAGAAAAACAAAAAAAACATATAAATATTCTGCAAACGGATCACAACTGTCCCCCCTAATGAGAAATGAAGCATCCTTATACCACTTGGTTTTATCTGTGTCTCACATATTTGACCTCTCCTTATCCAAGATCAATACCCCGGGGACTAGTAAACCTGCTTACTAGCTACGCAGCCATATAACCCTCTCATGGACACATGAATGTCTGTTGTGCAGAGACTGGCACTCAGGCTTTTGCATACTAGCCTGTCAGTCATCAGAGAGCTATGATCACCTACACAGTGCTCACACGCCTGAGCAAACCGCTGCACGTATCTGCTTCTTGTATAGCAAACACTGATATTTTAATACAAAATGTTTAGTTCGGAGCGGAAAATCAACTTCGGAATTTTTTTTTTTCCATTTCTCATTTTGTCTCTTTTTAGGTAATTTAATCAATGAAATTTGTGGATTTTCTAATTCTCAGAACTGAAAATGTACCTGCTGACTTCACAAGGCTAACGCTGCTACATATATGTCCTTAAAGTGATGATATCTGCGTTCCATATTTTTGTATATTTGTATTACTTTTTAAAACATCTAGACTTTGAATAGAGCCTTTGTTTCATAGTTACTCCAACCCCTTTTCTGCTTCTATAGTGTTGAGATGTACAGAGTGTTCCCACCTGCTCTATATTTTGTGCAAGCTGGAAGCTATCCAGTTGAACAGTGAACTGGAGCATGAGTTTGTCATCTACGTCATTAGAAATTCCCTGTCAGTAACACTATGAGTGTTTGCTCGGAGTCTAGAGTGCCCGCACATTCATTTCAATGAGCCGTGCAGCAACGCTTGGGTTTGGCTGACTGGCATAGACTTCACCATTGGGCTAAAGACTGTATAAGTCTCATAAAATAAATAAAAATAATTATATGCATGTTTATTATAAAACAAAAACGTGTGAACATATTTCATATTAAGCTGTTACATATAGTTACTTTTTAAACTTTACTATCACTTTAACTGTCTATCAGATAACAGCTAAACAGTTGCAGTTTATACTAACAATGATCGTGCTAGCCTCGTCAGCTGCAAACTCAAGCCCCAAATGATGCAACTGAGGGGAGGAGTTTAGCTACTTATAAACAATTGCAGCAAACAATTAGTCTTAAAAACATTCAGACATGACGGAGGTTATTCTATAGCAAAACAAATGTCTTATAATTACAGTGTTCCCTGTCCCCTTTACGGGAAAATTTGTGTAAAAAGGAAAAACAAACTCCTCCCAGCCCAGGTGCCAACCCTGCAGCACTTCTGTCTTTGTCTGCACTTACCCCATCGGTTTAGGCGCCTTCAGCTTCCTTGGCTGTTTCTCCTTTTCTACAATGTCATCTTTAAGTTTGCGTTTCTTTAAAGCCCGATCATCTCCTTCCTTTAACTTTGACACCTAACATAGGCACAGAAATGAAACAATTAAACCAAATGCACCACCAGTTACCTGCAGAAGCGCTTTCAGCACCCGCACCTCATATAAAAATACTGTCAGGGAAGCCCCATCCCTAAAATTTAATGAGGGGCAAAAAAAAAAAAAAATGTTTTTAATAATTAGTATAATGGGAAGTGAATTGTAAAATGTGTGTCATAGAATGTTACCAGGGAAGGTAGGAGCTGCAACACTGATAAAACAATAAGTCCAGCAAGCTCCCCTCCCCTGGCTGTTTTGTATTGAGAGGGGGTTGGGAGCCGGACAATCTTAATGTTAAACTTCATAGGAAGTAGGCACTCCTTTGAATGGCTAAAGCACATTCAATTTAATTGGTTATGTTTTAACCAATCAAGTATGGAGTTAATGACCAATCAGGAATTGCTGCAGTTAACTTTCTGCTATTGGCTGCCTTACCATCATACTGCTTATTGGTCACAGTGTCTAGATTCTGGCTGCTATTATTTAGTGTCTAAGAAAGGGGAGTTTTAATTGTTTTATGGCACCTAGAGTGTGATAAGAAGTGTTATTTATAGCCCTGCAGTTCCCTCAATAAAAACTTCCCAGGGTACAAGTCTCGGCTGTGTCAGTGGGATTAATGGGCTTTTGTCACTTTGGGGTAGATTTATCAAAGCCATTCTCATTTAATTCCGTCCAAAATAGTGCATACGAACTGATAGTCATATTCATCAAAGCACTCTGTGCCTATAATTGTGCAAATCTGAAAGAAACTTCTTCGCACTCCGCTTGCATTCAACTAGGCGCACTGGCACGTTCCAGAGTGCAACAATATACATTTTAAATCGGCGTATTTTAACAGCCTGACCTACAAATACACCCAGTTTCTTATTTATCATTGCTTTGCGCCGATAGGGAACTGAAATTTCGGCTTCAATTGTGTGTTGTATATTTCGCCATACAGACTGAGGCGAACACCATTATAATACATGTTTTTAGATCTTGTGATGCAGTACTTTCTTCTTTTAAAGGGACATTATACACTATATTTTTCTTTACATAAATGTTTTGTAGACGATTCATTTATATAGCCCATACAGCTCGATATATTTATTTTAGCGATTTAAAATTATCAACATATGGCAAAAACAGCACAGAAACATTATACAATATAAATATAAGCTAAATAGTTACCTAAAACACGCTTTTTTAATAATCAAGACATGGCAGCATAAATATTTATAGGAATGTACTGTGATAAATAGGGAGTAAATGCTTTTTCGACAGGTGAAATGTATCATTATTACGCCACAGCTCGCCTGAGCAAAGTTACGTCTATTTTTTTTTAATAAATTCAGGCGTACATGTGCGCTTCTCCGGAGGCGAGCTGGGGCGCAGTTACAGGTAAAGCAAAGAGTTTGCCTAGCCTTTGATAAATCTACCCCTTTGTCTGCCTGAGCTACTATCACTTAAGGATATTGTTACACCGAGCCTACTGTGACCCACAGGTCTGAGCAACAGACCCTGTCCACTGGAGTGGTGCAGAAGAATGCTAGAGTCTCCCTGCCTGAAGCTGATCCTTTTCAGGACCCAGGAAGGCCACGCTGACTGCAGGACTGACTGCTCCTCTCTCCAGCAACCACTGGCAACACCCACCCCGTGACATTTGGTGGCAGCGGTGGGATAACATAGCATCAACTCATAATGCCCCTGTAATTATAAGAGCTTGATGACTCTGTTTGAAGAATTCCTGTAGTCTATTAGGGTGTAAGAGATACAGTTTCGTATGAGCTCTGTAAATTTGTACGGACTTTATTTTGCAGGGTAATAGCTTTGAGTTTTCAGATTACTGACCCTGCAAAACAGACCTGCGGTATTTATCTAAAAAAAAAGTAAAAAAAACATGAAATTTCTACTTTGCGTAAAACGTTTAAAAATGTTGTATTTTGATAAATTACTTTAAAAAATTCACTGTGTCAGCATTTACGGTGATAATTATTGTGGCAGGTTTTCAGTGCAGATAACTGTCATTCTGCTTAGTCACATTTATATTGTTTTTTTTGTACCCCTTCTAATTACAATCAATTTCAGAATGTATTTGTGTAACAGCTGTATTTGGCTGAATTGTTGCATTGCACTTGTTTTTTTTTAAAAATACTTAGCTTTTAATCTTGAAAGCCGCTCTAGCAATTCCCCCTACTGCTGCTCGTCACTTCATACGTCAGTAATGACGAATACAGCATCCTTCAATCCCGAGGGGAATCATTACCTGAGGCAATTCCGTGATTGGAGGAAGCCGGATTAGTCATTTTTGACATATGAAGAGGCTTGCGACGGGCGGGGGAATTGCTGGAGTGGCTTTCAAGATTAAAAGTTAAGTAATTTAACAAAACGAGTGAAAAGTTTGATGAATGAAAGTGCCCCTGTTTTTAATAGGGTTTTTAAAAATCGGGCACTAATTCATCAAACTTGACAATAACTTTAAATCATTACTGCTCGTTTCTACTGTAGCAAACTTGTATAGATTTTCTACAAATGTAAATCATCACATTGTATCACTAGAGATGATCTGCAATATTTATTTGTAAGGAAATAAGATTTAATTAAACATCACTAATAGTTCCCCCTTATTGCAAATATGTAACGTCCCTAAAGACAATCAGTATAAGGGGGTCTTTCAGCAATGTATATGCTCTGTATGTACTGCTCTATATAACGTGTACAGCGAGATAGAAGATCCATTACATTATCACACAGTATATGGAGCTCACACAGAGCTCTACACGGGACACTGACATGAGCGGCTTCTTTTTCATCATTAAACATTCGCTGTGCTTATAATTATACAGTTATAAAGGCAAATAAAGTAATTCCATATGTGAGTATGAATAGATCAGGCGGGATTTTTAAAATATTCCCAACCGTCACAGTAGCCAATCAGTGAGAGGGGTGGGAAACTGCATCTGTTTTATATTATTTGTTCGAGCTTTCATTAGCTGAACTGTCCATATGTAACTCAAAATGCTGAACTTTTAAAGCTCAACGTGTCATGTGTCTGCTGAAAATAGTATAAAAATTACATGAAAGAGGAGTAACTGCACAAAAAAAAAAAAAAAAAAATCTTTCAAATAACAGACGACTATTGCAGCCAATAAAAGAGGAGAGCCATTCAGCCAATAAATGAAGCTCCACCATGAAGTTCTCCATAAGGTCCTCTGCATCAATTGTTTTTCGTTCTGGTTTCATAATCACCTAATTAAATGTTTATTTATAACTCACAATTATATAACATTACCGTGACACTCACTTTAGCTGCTTTGTGCTTTTTACTTTCCACAAAATCTTCATTTTCAGAATCAGACGCCTGTCGGAACTGCAGAGGTCCTGTGTTGATATAGAATCCTCCATATTTTGTTGTTAATGAAGCTGGGACTAATTCATCATACTAGAGACAGAAGACAAGAAAACAGATTTCATTCTACAGGGAACGGACATCTGCATCTTTGCAGATCTCTATAGATCTATATCCACATACACACAACAGAAAATATTTTATTTTCAATACATCTCCTTGGAAGAGATGGTGGAAGAGAACATTATCTCGGGACGAACATAAACTAACCAATGTTTACACCAAACCTACTATAATTTTACCCTGGCTCCTAGCTTTTGGGTTATTCTCCATATATACAAATACCCCTGTCTGCTAAAAGCGTGCGTGCCTAGCTCCTAAATATTCTTACAGACTCCTAAATTTTAAACAGATTTGTTGACCCCTGATTTACATCATCCCTTTTACAAGGTTTTGCAGATCTCTATGTTAGAGATAGGTTAGAGGCTCGTGGCTATGTAAGATTTGAATTAGAAGAGACCATGGAGGACGTTTGTAAAATAAATCAGAAAATGAATCGAAGACAAATAGGTTGAAAATAATGGAGGAGAGGAACATGGAGACTTTTTCTACTAGGTATAGTATTCTAGAATTTGCAACTTTGTACAAAAATTATTACTGATGTTGGAGAATGACCTCAGACTGAAAGATGCTATTGGTAAAGGGGTACGATTTGCAAGCAGCTACAATAGGGATGTTCTTAGGAAAGATTTTACCTAAGGGGATGAGATGGCTTAGTAAGGGTAATGGTACTTTTACATGTGGAGGCCAAACCTCTAATTGTTATCAGCACGTGAAAATGGCTAATACATTACTATTTAGATTGTGATGCAAATGTTGTGGTATATTTAATTACCTATAAGTTTTGTAAATACAAGTATACAGGTCGTATTACTCATGTGAGGGGGGGGGGGGGAAGGTAATAGAAAGGGGCAATAGGTCATCTATAAATATATATATATATATATATATATATATATATATATATCTCAATATATCTATATCTATATACATACATACACACACATACACATACATATACGTTAAAAACTGTCCCAGGAGTATGAATGAAATCCGGAATATATAACTCTATAGTAGCAAGTAAAAAGAAATTTATGCTTACAAGATAAAATGATTTCTTTCTTGACACGGTGAGTCCACGGATCATCTCTAATTACTATTGGGAATATCACTACTGCCCAGCAGGAGGCGGCAAAGAGTAACACAGCAAAGCTGTTAAATATCACCTCCCTTCCCTCCAACCCCAGTCATTTGACCGAAGTAAAAAGAGAGAAAGGAAGTAACAAGGTACAGGAGGTGCCCGAGGTTTATAACACAAAACACTGTCTAAGAAAACAGGGCAAGCCGTGGACTCACTGTGTCAAGAAATAAATAAATTTATTAGGTAAGCATAAACTTTGTTTTCTTTCTAATGACACGGTGAGTTCACGGATCATCTCTAATTACTGTTGGGAACCAATACCCAAGCTAGAGGACACAGATGATAAGGGAGGGACAAAACAGGGAACCTAAACGGAAGGCACCACTGCTTGAAGAACCTTTCTCCTAAAAGAAGCCTCAGCCGAGGCAAAAGTATCAAATTCATAGAACTTGGAAAAAGTGTGTAGAGGACCAAGTTGCAGCCTTGCAAATCTGTTCCACAGAAGAATACATTTTTGAATGCCCAGGAAGAGGAAACAGCCCTCATAGAATGAGCCGTGACTCTCTCAGGAGGCTGCTGTCCAGCAGTTTCATAGGCCAAGCAAATTAAACTCTTCAGCCACAAAGATAGATAAGTAGTCATAGCTTTCTGACCCTTACGTTTCCCAGAGAAAACAACAAACAGAGCCAAGACTGGCGAAAATCCTTAGTCGCCTGTAAATAGTATTTCAATGCAGGCTACGCTCCTTATGAGAAGAAGGGTTAGGACACAAAGAAGGGACAACAATTTCTTGATTAATGTTCCTATCCAAAACCACCTTAGGAAGGAACCCCAAATTAGTATGCAGAACTACCTTATCAGAATGAAAAATAAGGTAAGGGGATTCACACTGCGACGCAGAGAGTTTAGAGACTCTGCGAGCAGAAAAAATTGCCACAAGAAACAAAAACTTTCAAAGATAACTTAATATCTAAGGAATGCATAGGCTCAAAAGGAGCCTGCTGAAGAACTTTAAGAATGAAGTTAAGACTCCGGGAGGAGTAACAGGTTTGCAACAAAATAGACAAGGCAGATATTTGACCCTTCAAAGTACTTGCAGATAAACCCTTCTCCAGACCCTCCTGGAGAAAATACAAAATGCTAGGAATCCGAACTCTACTCCAAGAGAAGCCTCTGGATTCACACCAATGCAGATATTTACGCTATATCTTACGGTAAATCTTTCTTGTCACAGGTTTACGAGCCTGAATCATGGTCTCAATGACCGACTCAGAAAAACCACGCTTAGATAAAATTAAGCATTCAATCTCCAAGCTTCAGAGAAACGAGATTTGGATGAAGGAAGGGCCCTTGAAGTAGAAGGTCTTTCCGCAGTGGGAGTCTCCAAGGTGGGAAAGATGACATCTCCACTAGGTCTGCATACCAGATCCTGCAAGGCCACGCTGGTGCAATGAGGATAACCAATGCCTTCGCCTGTTTGATTCGAGCAATAACCCGTGGAAGGAAAGCGAACGGAGGAAATAGTTTTGCAAGACTGAAATTCCAAGGAACCGCCAAAGCATCTATCAGCACAGCCTGAGGATCCCTTGACCTCGACCCGTACCTCGGAAGCTTGGCATTCTGTCAAGATGCCATGATATCCAGCTCCGGCTGTCCCCATTTGAGAACCAAGTTGACAAACAACTCCGGATAAAGTTCCCACTCACCCGGGTGAAAGCTCTGTCTGCTCAGAAAATCCGCTTCCCAATTGTCCACTCCTGGAATGTGGATCGCAGATAGACAGCAGTTGTGGGTCTCCACCCATTGAAAGATCTTGGCTACCTCTGACATGGCCAAGGAACTCTGAGTTCCTCCCTGATGGTTGATGTAAGCCACTGAGGTTATGTTGTCCGACTGAAACCTGATAAACCGGGCTGAAGCCAACTGAGGTCAGGCCAGAAGAGCATTGAAGATTGCCCTCAAATCTAGAATGTTTATGGGGAGAACAGACTCCACCCGAGTCCAAGTCCTGTGAGCCTTTAGTGAACCCCAAACTGCTCCCCAACCCAGAAGGCTTGTGTCCATTGTCACAATCACCAAGGTGGGTCTGCGAAAGCAGGTTCCCTGGTAGAGATGCTCCTGAGACAACCACCAAGGAAGAGAATCTCTTGTCCCCTGATCCAGATGTATTCGCGGGGACAGATCCGCGTAATCCCAGTTTCACTGCCTGAGCATGCATAACTGTAGAGGTCTGAGGTGGAAACAGGCAAACAGAATGATGTCCATGGCTGCTACCATCAGACCGATCACCTCCATACATTAAGCCACTGACGGCCGAGGAGAGGACTGAAGGGCCTCACAAGAGTCGGAGATGCTTGATTTTCTGACTTCTGTCAAAAAAAAAATTCATTGATAGGTGTGGTGGTAATTTAATAACCACAATAGGGAATCTATTATTGTTCCCAAGAACACTACCCTTGTAGCTGGAATTAAGGAACTCTATCCAAAATTCACCTTCCAACCGTGAGAACGCAGGAAGGATAACATCTCCATGTGGGAGTTCGCTTGTTGAAAGGATGGAGCCTGAATGTCATCCAGATAAGGCGCCACTGCAATGCCCCGCAACCGGAGCACCGCCAACAGGGATCCCAGGACCTTTGAAATAATTCTGGGGGCTGTGGCAAGGCCGAATGGAAGAGCCATAAACTGGAAGTACTTGTCTAAAAATGCGAACCTCAGAAACTTGTGACGATCCCTTTGAATTTGAACATGCAGGTACGCGTCCTTTAAATCTATTGTTGTCATGAATTGACCCTCTTGAACCAAGGGAAGAATGGAACGAAGTTTACATCTTGAAGGACGGTACTCTGAGGATTTTTTAGGTCTAAAATTGGTCTGAAGGTTCCCTCTTTTTTGGGAACCACGAACAGATTGGAGAAAAATCCCAGACCCTGCTCCTGCATTGGAACGGGAACTATCACTCCCAGGTTGGAAAGGTCCCGAACACAGTGTAAGAACGCCTCTCTTTGTATCTGGTCTACAGATAATCTTGAGAGCAGAAACCTGCCCCTGGGGGGAAAGGTCTTGAACTCTAGTTTGTATCCCCGGGACACGATATCCACCGCCCAGGGATCCTGAACATCCCAAACCCAAGCCTGAGCGAAGAAGGAAAGTCTGCCCCACAAGATCCGGTCCCGGATCGGGGGCGGACCCTTCAAGCAGATTGAGTCAGCAACGGGCTTCTTAGCTTGCTTCCCCTTGTTCCAAGACTGGTTAGACCTTCAGGAAGGTTTGGACTGATCTTGATTGGCAGAGGAAGGCTTACCTTTGAAGTTTCGAAAGGAACGAAAATTACTCTGACGTCCCTTTTGTTTATTCCTCTTATCCTGAGCGAGAAAATTACCCTTTCCTCCCGTAATGTCTGAAATAATTTCAGCCAAGCCCGGCCCAAACAAGGTCTTACCCTTGTAGGGAATTGCCAAGAGCTTAGACTTATTCGAAACATCCGTAGACAAGTATTTCAACCATAAGGCTCTGCGGGCCAGAACGGCAAAACCAGAATATTTTGCTCCCCGCTTGATAACCTGTAGGGAAGCATCAGTAATGAAAATAATTGGCCAAGTTAAGGGCCTTGATCCTATCCTGGATCTCCTTCAGGGGACTGTCTGAATAGAATCAGACAACGCATCAAACCAATATGCCGCCGCACTAGTGACGGTAGCAATACACACTGCAGGTTGTCATTGTAAACCCTGGTGAACATACATCTTTTTGAGCAACCCTTCCAACTTCTTATCCATAGGATCCTTAAAATAACTATCCTCTATGGGAATAGTGGTTCTCTTAGCAAAAGTGGAAATTGCCCCTTCCACCTTGGGAACTGTCTGCCAAGACTCCTTGATAGAGTCAGCAATAGGAAACATCTTCTTAAAAATAGGGGATGAAGAAAAAAACATAATTTATGCTTACCTGATAAATGTATTTCTCTTGTAGTGTATCCAGTTCACTGATCATCCATTACTTGTGGGATATTCTCCTTCCCAACAGGAAGTTGCAAGAGGATCACCCACAGCAGAGCTGCTATATAGCTCCTCCCCTCACTGCCATATCCAGTCATTCGACCGAAACAAGACGAGAAAGGAGAAACCAAAGGGTGCAGTGGTGACTGTAGTTTAATTAAAATTTAGACCTGCCTTAAAAGGACAGGGCGGGCCGTGGACTGGATACACTACAAGAGAAATACATTTATCAGGTAAGCATAAATTATGTTTTCTCTTGTTAAGTGTATCCAGTCCACGGATCATCCATTACTTGTGGGATACCAATACCAATGGGAGGGACAAGGCAGGAACTTAAACGGAAGGAACCACTAACTGTAGAACCTCTCTCCCAAAAACAGCCTCCGAAGAAGCAAAAGTGTCAAATTTGTAAAGTTTTGAAAAGGTGTGAAGCGAAGACCAAGTCGCAGCCTTGCAAATCTGTTCAACAGAGGCCTCATTTTTAAAGGCCCAGGTGGAAGCCACAGCTCTAGTAGAATGAGCTGTAATCCTTTCAGGGGGCTGCTGTCCAGCAGTCTCATAGGCTAAGCGTATTATGCTCCGAAGCCAAAAGGAGAGAGAGGTTGTCGAAGCTTTTTGACCTCTCCTCTGTCCAGAGTAAACGACAAACAGGGCAGATGTTTGACGAAAATCTTTAGTAGCCTGTAAGTAAAACTTCAAGGCACGGACTACGTCCAGATTATGCAAAAGACGTTCCTTCTTTGAAGAAGGATTAGGACACAATGATGGAACAACAATCTCTTGATTGATATTCCTGTTAGAAACCACCTTAGGTAAAAACCCAGGTTTGGTACGCAGAACTACCTTGTCTGAATGAAAAATCAGATAAGGAGAATCACAATGTAAGGCAGATAACTCAGAGACTCTTCGAGCCGAGGAAATAGCCATCAAAAACAGAACTTTCCAAGATAAAAGTTTAATATCAATGGAATGAAGGGGTTCAAACGGAACTCCCTGAAGAACTTTAAGAACCAAGTTTAAGCTCCACGGGGGAGCAACAGTTTTAAACACAGGCTTAATCCTAACCAAAGCCTGACAAAATGCCTGGACGTCTGGAACTTCTGCCAGATGCTTGTGCAAAAGAATAGACAGAGCAGAGATCTGTCCTTTTAAATAACTAGCTGATAAGCCTTTGTCCAAACCCTTAGTACATGAGTAACTCTTGGATTCACACCAATAAAGATATTTACGCCATATCTTATGGTAGATTTTCCTGGTGACAGGCTTCCGAGCCTGTATTAAGGTATCAATGACTGACTCAGGGAAGCCACGCCTTGATAGAATCAAGCGTTCAATCTCCATGCAGTCAGTCTCAGAGAAAGTAGATTTGGATGATTGAAAGGACCTTGTATTAAAAGGTCCTGCCTCAGAGGCAGAGTCCATGGTGGAAGAGATGACATGTCCACTAGGTCTGCATACCAGGTCCTGCGTGGCCACGCAGGCGCTATCAGAATCACCAATGCTCTCTCCTGTTTGATTTTGGCAATCAGTCGAGGGAGCAGAGGAAACACATAGGCCAGGTTGAAGAACCAAGGAGCTGCTAGAGCATCTATCAGCGTTGCTCCCGGGTCCCTGGACCTGGATCCGTAACAAGGAAGCTTGGCGTTCTGGTGAGACGCCATGAGATCCAGTTCTGGTTTGCCCCAACGATGGACCAGTTGAGCAAACACCTCCGGATGGAGTTCCCACTCCCCCGGATGAAAAGTCTGACGACTTAGAAAATATGCCTCCCAGTTCTCTACGCCTGGGATGTGGATCTCTGACAGGTGGCAAGAGTGAGACTCTGCCCAGCGAATTATCTTTGAGACTTCTAACATCGCTAGAGAACTCCTGGTTCCCCCTTGATGGTTGATGTAAGCCACAGTCGTGATGTTGTCCGACTGAAATCTGATGAACCTCAGTGTTGCTAACTGAGGCCAAGCTAGAAGAGCATTGAATATTGCTCTTAACTCCAGAATATTTATTGGGAGGAGTTTCTCCTCCTGAGTCCACGATCCCTGAGCCTTCAGGGAGTTCCAGACTGCGCCCCAACCTAGAAGGCTGGCGTCTGTTGTTACAATCGTCCAATCTGGCCTGCGAAAGGTCATACCCTTGGACAGATGGACCCGAGAAAGCCACCAGAGAAGAGAATCTCTGGTCTCTTGATCCAGATTTAGTAGAGGGGACAAATCTGAGTAATCCCCATTCCACTGACTTAGCATGCATAATTGCAGCGGTCTGAGATGCAGGCGCTCAAATGGCACTATGTCCATTGCCGCTACCATTAAGCCGATTACTTCCATGCACTGAGCCACTGACGGGCGTGGAATGGAATGAAGGACACGGCAAGCATTTAGAAGTTTTGATAACCTGGACTCCGTCAGGTAAATTTTCATCTCTACAGAATCTATAAGAGTCCCTAGAAAGGAGACTCTTGTGAGTGGTGATAGAGAACTCTTTTCCACGTTCACTTTCCACCCATGCGACCTCAGAAATGCCAGAACTATCTCTGTATGAGACTTGGCAATTTGAAAGCTTGACGCTTGTATCAGGATGTCGTCTAGATACGGAGCCACCGCTATGCCTCGCGGTCTTAGAACCGCCAGAAGTGAGCCCAGAACCTTTGTAAAAATTCTCGGGGCAGTGGCCAACCCGAAGGGAAGAGCTACAAATTGGTAATGCCTGTCTAGAAAGGCAAACCTTAGGAACCGATGATGATCTTTGTGAATCGGTATGTGAAGGTAGGCATCCTTTAAGTCCACTGTGGTCATGTACTGACCCTCTTGGATCATGGGTAGGATGGTCCGAATAGTTTCCATTTTGAATGATGGAACTCTGAGGAATTTGTTTAAGATCTTTAGATCCAAGATTGGTCTGAAGGTTCCCTCTTTCTTGGGAACCACAAACAGATTTGAATAAAATCCCTGTCCTTGTTCCGTCCGCGGAACTGGATGGATCACTCCCATTACTAGGAGGTCTTGCACACAGCTTAGGAATTCCTCTTTCTTTATCTGGTTTGCGGATAACCTTGAAAGATGAAATCTCCCTTGTGGAGGAGAAGCTTTGAAATCCAGAAGATATCCCTGAGATATGATCTCCAACGCCCAGGAATCCTGAACATCTCTTGCCCACGCCTGGGCGAAGAGAGAAAGTCTGCCCCCCACTAGATCCGTTTCCGGATAGGGGGCCTTCCTTCATGCTGTCTTGGGGGCAGCAGCAGGCTTTCTGGCCTGCTTGCCCTTGTTCCAGAACTGGTTAGGTTTCCAGGCCTGTCTGGAATGAGCAACAGTTCCCTCTTGTTTTGAAGTGGAGGAAGTTGATGCTGCTCCTGCCTTGAAATTTCGAAAGGCACGAAAATTAGACTGTTTGGCCTTTGATTTGGCCCTGTCCTGAGGAAGGGTATGACCCTTGCCTCCAGTAATGTCAGCAATAATTTCCTTCAAGCCAGGCCCGAATAAGGTCTGCCCCTTGAAAGGAATGTTGAGTAATTTAGACTTTGAAGTCACGTCAGCTGACCAGGATTTAAGCCATAGCGCCCTACGCGCTATTCTTAGCCGTTAGTTTAGTCAAATGAACAATGGCATCAGAAACAAATGAGTTAGCTAGCTTAAGCGTTCTAAGCTTGTCAATAATATCATTCAATGGAGCTGTCTGGATGGCCTCTTCCAGGGCCTCAAACCAGAATGCCGCCGCAGCAGTGACAGACGCAATGCATGCAAGGGGCTGTAAAATAAAACCTTGTTGAATAAACATTTTCTTAAGGTAACCCTCCAATTTTTTATCCATTGGATCTGAAAAAGCACAACCTCCACCTTAGGGACTGTCTGCCATAAGTCCCGTGTAGTGGCGTCTATTGGAAACATTTTTCTAAATATAGGAGGTGGGGAAAAGGGCACACCGGGTCTATCCCACTCCTTGCTAATAATTTCTGTAAGCCTTTTAGGTATAGGAAAAACGTCAGTACACACCGGCACCGCATAGTATCTATCCAGCCTACACAATTTCTCTGGAATTGCAACTGTGTTACAGTCATTCAGAGCAGCTAATACCTCCTCAAGCAATACACGGAGGTTCTCAAGCTTAAATTTAAAATTAGAAATCTCTGAATCAGGTTTCCCTGAGTCAGAGATGTCACCCACAGACTGAAGCTCTCCGTCCTCATGTTCTGCATACTGTGACGCAGTATCAGACATGGCTCTAACAGCATTTGCGCGCTCTGTATCTCTCCTAACCCCAGAGCTATCGCGCTTGCCTCTTAATTCAGGCAATCTAGATAATACCTCTGACAGGGTATTATTCATGATTGCAGCCATGTCCTGCAAGGTAATCGCTATGGGCGTCCCTGATGTAATTGGCGCCATATTAGCGTGCGTCCCCTGAGCGGGAGGCGAAGGGTCTGACACGTGGGGAGAGTTAGTCGGCATAACTTCCCCCTCGACAGAACCCTCTGGTGATAATTCTTTTATAGATAAAGACTGATCTTTACTGTTTAAGGTGAAATCAATACATTTAGTACACATTCTCCTATGGGGCTCCACCATGGCTTTCAAACATAATGAACAAGTAGGTTCCTCTGTGTCAGACATGTTTAAACAGACTAGCAATGAGACTAGCAAGCTTGGAAAACACTTTAAAACAAGTTTACAAGCAATATAAAAAACGTTACTGCGCCTTTAAGAAACACAAATTTTCCCAAATTTTGAAATAACAGTGAAAAAATGCAGTTACACTAACAAAATTTTTACAGTGTATGTAATAAGTTAGCAGAGCATTGCACCCACTTGAAAATGGATGATTAACCCCTTAATACCAAAAACGGAATAACAAATGACAAAAACGTTTTTTAAACAGTCACAACAACTGCCACAGCTCTACTGTGGCTTTTTACCTCCCTCAATACGACTTTTGAAGCCTTTTGAGCCCTTCAGAGAAGTCCTGGATCATGCAGGAAGAAGCTGGATGTCTGTGTCTGTAATTTTTGCTGTGCAAAAAAAAGCCAAAATAGGCCCCTCCCACTCATATTACAACAGTGGGAAGCCTCAGGGAACTGTTTCTAGGCAAAATTCAAGCCAGCCATGTGGAAAAAACTAGGCCCCAATAAGTTTTATCACCAAACATATGTAAAAAATGATTAAACATGCCAGCAAACGTTTTAAAATACACTTTTGTATGTATCTCTATTAATAAGCCTGATACCTGTCGCTATCACTGCATTTAAGGCTTTACTTACATTACTTCGGTATCAGCAGCATTTTCTAGCAAATTCCATCCCTAGAAAAATATTTTAACTGCACATACCTTATTACAAGAAAACCTGCACGCTATTCCCCCTCTGAAGTTACCTCACTCCTCAGAATATGTGAGAACAGCAAAGGATCTTAGTTACTTCTGCTAAGATCATAGAAAACGCAGGCAGATTCTTCTTCTAAATACTGCCTGAGATAAACAATACACTCCGGTACCATTTAAAAATAACAAACTTTGATTGAAGAAATAAACTAAGTATAAAACACCACAGTCCTCTTACGACCTCCATCTTAGTTGAGAGTTGCAAGAGAATGACTGGATATGGCAGTGAGGGGAGGAGCTATATAGCAGCTCTGCTGTAGGTGATTCTCGTGCAACTTCCTGTTGGGAAGGAGAATATCCCACAAGTAATGGATGATCCGTGGACTGGATACACTTAACAAGAGAAAAGGGATACCCGGTCTCTCCCATTCCCTAACAATAATCTCTGTAGCCCGATCAGGTACAGGGAAAACATCCACCATGGAAGGTACATAAAAATTCTTGTTTAGCTTGCTAGACTTCTTAGGATTGACTACGACCGTAGAATCGGAGTCGTCCAAAATAGCCAAAACCTCCTTAAGTAACAAACGGAGGTGTTCTAGCTTAAACCTGAAGGATACAACGTCAGCATCAGCAGAAGGCATTACACTGAGTCTGAGATTTCACCCTCAGATGCCACTGAAGTATCTTCCTCCTCAGATTTCTGGGAGGGAACATTCGAAATAGCCACGACCGTCAGAAACCTTACTCACTGATTCTTTACATTTCCTCTTGTGTTTTCCCTGCAGCATAGGAAAAGCAGACAGCGCATCAGATACCGCAGAAGACATAAGGGCAGCGATGTCTTGCAACGTAACTCCAGGCGGAGTTTGAGAGGAAGCACAGGGCACAGCATGTGTGGACAATAAAATTTGGGACACTTGAACACTAACCCTAGCGCCAAGGTACTAATAAATGGAACCCTATCAGGACCGTTCACAATATCTAATGGGACAAGGCAGGGGTGTCCATTGTCGCCTCTGTTTTTCGCTTGCGTAATCGAAACATTAGCAGTTAGGATCAGATCCCATCCAGATATTGCAGGAGTTACAATAGATGATCAGCAATACACCATATCTTTGTTTGCTGATGACTTACTATTTACTTTGACTGACCCCATGACCTCGTTACCCCTACTGGTTAGGGAATTTCAAGTTTTCCATGATATGTCCAACTTCTTGGTCAATATTACAAAATCCGAAATACTAAATATTACCATTGGGCCGCGGGAAACAGAACAATTAGTAAACCTATCCCCATTCAAATGGAACAAATGCCATCTTAAGCATGGCCCACATGTGGTGGTGGTGCACAGTCATACAAAATCTTTGGAGATCAGTTATCTTAGAAATAGAAGACATACTTGAAACACAATTCCCCTTAGATCCCCTACTCTGGTTACTAAATAAACCACCAAAAATTAAGCATAAGCCCTCTCTTAAACTGTTCTTTATTATGTCAAATAGCATAAAATTTTTGATAGCTAGGAACTGGAGGTCAAAAGATCCCCCTACTATAGAGATGTGGGTTAAAAGAGTCTCCGAATTGGTTCACCTCGAGGAACTCTACTACTTACGAATGGATAGAATGGAAGTTTATGCACAAGTTGTTTCACTATGGGAAATATACCTTAAAGATAGATAGGTGGGTCCAATATCATACATTAGTTATATGGAGAAATAATGGAGTCTAATGATTGGAGCTCTCCCCTGAAATATTTTAATAAAAGAGAAGTGTCAGAATTTGATAACGGCTTTCACTTGTTCTTTTCTAGAGTTCTTTTCCATTTGCTGAGGGCCAGATTTTCTAGTAAGTGTTCGCCGGTCCAGTCCAATGTTGTGTTGTTACGATAGTAAATTTGAATTAGCCCAATACCTAACATGTACTGCTACGTCTAATATGTACAAATTTGGAGCTGCGTCTCCACAACCTGTAAATCCATTTTTTACTATCTCAATAAAGCTAATTAAAAAAAAATAAAAAAAAAATTTGGGACACTTGAGGAGAAAGCTGCAGCATATATTGAACATTGTCAGAAAACTCCTGGACAGCATCCGCCTTAGATGTTGGCTCAGAAAAAAAGTATCCCTGTAATTTAAAGTTCTCTCAATACATGAGGAACAGAAAGGGATTAGTGGTTCACGTTAGCATAAAAACATAAAGAACAAGAAACATTTTGCAGGGCCTCTTGGTCCATCTTTACTCACAACTAATCAAATTAGAATTAAATAAATTGATATTTTAGGTTGAAATTAACACACAAAAAAAGTTACTGTCTCTTAAAAATAAAACTGTTACGGTTTTAAAATTTAGCTGCAAGAAAATAAACTGTCACAAACACTCCGGACAACCTCTACACATTAGCTTAGCTGAGGTGCCTACCATCTGTGCTGACACCGGAGTGTATATCCTGCTAGAAGAAGTCCGGACTCAACTTATAGCTGTAAACGCAGTCCGGCAACCGTAGCACTGCTTACAAGGCTGCAATGACGCTGTCTCCCCTCCAGAACACAGGAAGTGAAGGGGGAAAGGCGCGCAATAGAAACTTGCCGCCTCAGCTAGCCCCGCCCATCGTGGGCAAATCAAAATTAACCTCCCGGTCGGCAAAATGTACTCTAAAGTAAAGCCGCCGGGAGCAAGTGAAACACACCACACATTGAGCCATATCTCCTCGTCCCCAGTGCCTGCCATTACTGCCGTTTTAAACATTATCCCCTAATTCTATAGGGCAATGTCTCTTATGTACAATCAAATGATGTTAAAGTGCCATAGTCTTCCTGCATATGTTCCAGAAAAAAAAAACAGCACTTGCCTCCAGAAATCTACCAGGCAGCAAGGCAGCTCACTAGGTTTGAGAGGCCAGTTCCCTGACATGGACCTGTGAAAGAAAAACAAAGTCTGAGTAATATTACTCAGGCTTTCAATGTTAGGGCAGCAATAACTAAATGGGAGGCGCAGTGAGGATTATACCCCACAAGTTCCCATTGCTCTAAAGCCACCACTGCTCTACTGAAGAGACCAATATGGACTACGGCTACACCCTAGGACAAAGCAGAACAAACTTGCACTGCTTAAAAAACAGAATTTATGTTTACCTGATAAATTACTTTCTCCAACGGTGTGTCCGGTCCACGGCGTCATCCTTACTTGTGGGATATTCTCTTCCCCAACAGGAAATGGCAAAGAGCCCAGCAAAGCTGGTCACATGATCCCTCCTAGGCTCCGCCTACCCCAGTCATTCGACCGACGTTAAGGAGGAATATTTGCATAGGAGAAACCATATGGTACCGTGGTGACTGTAGTTAAAGAAAATAAATTATCAGACCTGATTAAAAAAACCAGGGCGGGCCGTGGACCGGACACACCGTTGGAGAAAGTAATTTATCAGGTAAACATAAATTCTGTTTTCTCCAACATAGGTGTGTCCGGTCCACGGCGTCATCCTTACTCGTGGGAACCAATACCAAAGCTTTAGGACACGGATGAAGGGAGGGAGCAAATCAGGTCACCTAAATGGAAGGCACCACGGCTTGCAAAACCTTTCTCCCAAAAATAGCCTCAGAAGAAGCAAAAGTATCAAACTTGTAAAATTTGGTAAAAGTGTGCAGTGAAGACCAAGTCGCTGCCCTACATATCTGATCAACAGAAGCCTCGTTCTTGAAGGCCCATGTGGAAGCCACAGCCCTAGTGGAATGAGCTGTGATTCTTTCGGGAGGCTGCCGTCCGGCAGTCTCGTAAACCAATCTGATGATGCTTTTAATCCAAAAAGAGAGAGAGGTAGAAGTTGCTTTTTGACCTCTCCTTTTACCGGAATAAACAACAAACAAGGAAGATGTTTGTCTAAAATCCTTTGTAGCATCTAAATAGAATTTTAGAGCGCGAACAACATCCAAATTATGCAACAAACGTTCCTTCTTTGAAACTGGTTTCGGACACAGAGAAGGTACGATAATCTCCTGGTTAATGTTTTTGTTAGAAACAACTTTTGGAAGAAAACCAGGTTTAGTACGTAAAACCACCTTATCTGCATGGAACACCAGATAAGGAGGAGAACACTGCAGAGCAGATAATTCTGAAACTCTTCTAGCAGAAGAAATTGCAACTAAAAACAAAACTTTCCAAGATAATAACTTAATATCAACGGAATGCAAGGGTTCAAACGGAACCCCCTGAAGAACTGAAAGAACTAAATTGAGACTCCAAGGAGGAGTCAAAGGTTTGTAAACAGGCTTAATTCTAACCAGAGCCTGAACAAAGGCTTGAACATCTGGCACAGCGGCCAGCTTTTTGTGAAGTAACACAGACAAGGCAGAAATCTGTCCCTTCAGGGAACTTGCAGATAATCCTTTTTCCAATCCTTCTTGAAGGAAGGATAGAATCCTAGGAATCTTAACCTTGTCCCAAGGGAATCCTTTAGATTCACACCAACAGATATATTTTTTCCAAATTTTGTGGTAAATCTTTCTAGTTACAGGCTTTCTGGCCTGAACAAGAGTATCGATAACAGAATCTGAGAATCCTCGCTTCGATAAGATCAAGCGTTCAATCTCCAAGCAGTCAGCTGGAGTGAAACCAGATTCGGATGTTCGAACGGACCCTGAACAAGAAGGTCTCGTCTCAAAGGTAGCTTCCAAGGAGGAGCCGATGACATATTCACCAGATCTGCGTACCAAGTCCTGCGTGGCCACGCAGGAGCTATCAAGATCACCGACGCCCTCTCCTGATTGATCCTGGCTACCAGCCTGGGGATGAGAGGAAACGGCGGGAACACATAAGCTAGTTTGAAGGTCCAAGGTGCTACTAGTGCATCCACTAGAGCCGCCTTGGGATCCCTGGATCTGGACCTGTAGCAAGGAACTTTGAAGTTCTGACGAGAGGCCATCAGATCCATGTCTGGAATGCCCCACAGCTGAGTGACTTGGGCAAAGATATCCGGATGGAGTTCCCACTCCCCCGGATGCAATGTCTGACGACTCAGAAAATCCGCTTCCCAATTTTCCACTCCTGGGATGTGGATAGCAGACAGGTGGCAGGAGTGAGACTCCGCCCATAGAATGATTTTGGTCACTTCTTCCATCGCCAGGGAACTCCTTGTTCCCCCCTGATGGTTGATGTACGCAACAGTTGTCATGTTGTCTGATTGAAACCGTATGAACTTGGCCCTCGCTAGCTGAGGCCAAGCCTTGAGAGCATTGAATATCGCTCTCAGTTCCAGAATATTGATCGGTAGAAGAGATTCTTCCCGAGACCAAAGACCCTGAGCTTTCAGGGATCCCCAGACCGCGCCCCAGCCCATCAGACTGGCGTCGGTCGTGACAATGACCCACTCTGGTCTGCGGAATGTCATCCCTCGTGACAGGTTGTCCAGGGACAGCCACCAACGGAGTGAGTCTCTGGTCCTCTGATTTACTTGTATCTTCGGAGACAAGTCTGTATAGTCCCCATTCCACTGACTGAGCATGCACAGTTGTAATGGTCTTAGATGAATGCGTGCAAAAGGAACTATGTCCATTGCCGCTACCATCAACCCGATCACTTCCATGCACTGAGCTATGGAAGGAAGAGGAACGGAATGGAGTATCCGACAAGAGTCTAGAAGTTTTGTTTTTCTGGCCTCTGTCAGAAAAATCCTCATTTCTAAGGAGTCTATTATTGTTCCCAAGAAGGGAACCCTTGTTGACGGAGATAGGGAACTCTTTTCCACGTTCACTTTCCATCCGTGAGATCTGAGAAAGGCCAGGACAATGTCCGTGTGAGCCTTTGCTTGAGGAAGGGACGACGCTTGAATCAGAATGTCGTCCAAGTAAGGTACTACAGCAATGCCCCTTGGTCTTAGCACAGCTAGAAGGGACCCTAGTACCTTTGTGAAAATCCTTGGAGCAGTGGCTAATCCGAAAGGAAGCGCCACGAACTGGTAATGTTTGTCCAGGAATGCGAACCTCAGGAACCGATGATGTTCCTTGTGGATAGGAATATGTAGATACGCATCCTTTAAATCCACCGTGGTCATGAATTGACCTTCCTGGATGGAAGGAAGAATAGTTCGAATGGTTTCCATCTTGAACGATGGAACCTTGAGA